>NC_058022.1:30977790-31277790 GCF_019176455.1 Solea senegalensis | reverse complement strand
CTTCTCTGTCAATAGCCTCATTATCTCCCCATTTCCCTGGTGCCCTCCTTTTTCCCTTGGGGTCAAAAACGAAAGGTTGGAAGTCACACGTGTGTGTGTGTTGGGGGAGGGGAGAAGAGGGGAGGGGGAGTAGACGTTGCTGGATAAGTGAGTTTCTCTTGGCAGCAGGCCCCAGAAGCGTCAGCGCTCATAGCCCTCCACTCTAAGCACATCCAAGCACTGTCCCGCCACATAATCTGCTCCCTCTAAAGATGAACCTGTCACCTGAAGCGGTGATGTACACCCCACACACACACACACACACACTGTGATCCTAATGAGCATGTTCCAGAAGAATCTTTACCTTGATTTTATTTTAAGGGAAAAAGAGGAAAATCTCACGGTTTTGGGGTGGGGGGGGGCTATACGAAGTCAAACACCCGTGACGGCCGGTTCATGTGGAGATCACCGAAGTACAGTGAGCACTGTCATTGTAGGATTACTGATCAAAGCACCTTCACTTAATAGACTGACTCATTGATCACAGGCCACAGGGGTCACCTCTATCTCTGCAGAGCTTTCTCTTGGATTAGATGAGAGGGAGAGGGATGTTTCTGATACAACACGGTGTTGTCATTATTATGTATTACGATGTGTTGAATATGGCTCCCTGCACGCAGGAGTCAGGACTAGAATATTCACACAGCCGATGGACGAGCTGTGTTGTGTACATTTTGTTGGAGAGAAGGTAAAAAACACAAATATCGCAACTGTTGGCTCAGGAAATTAAAATAAAATTTAAAAAAAGAGTTACAATGGAGGAGAAGTATGTAAGTGTGAGTGGGAGAGAAACTGAAGCCAGATGAATCTGCGTTTTAGTGAATGATGTGTGCGATGGGACCTAATCTGCTGTCTGCTCAGTACAGTGCACACTCTGTGCGCTGAATGTGAATGGGATGCTGGTGCAGAAAACTAAACTCTGCACCTCCTGCTGTTGTCTCCTGTTTCTCTTGTAGCGCGTGTGCAGCAGGCTGTTCCAGCTGTCTCATTGCCACCAGCGTGGCTATCCGGTCTCCAATCGTGGACGCCGGCAAAATCTCCACGAGTCTGACGGTGAGCTGCTTTTTTACGATTGGCTGATTATTATCCATTATATTTTAGTAGGGGATAGGCGAGATATATATATCGTTGTTCTACCAGATATGCAAATTGGCATCATGGTGTATTTAAATGACTTGGCAAAAACTGACGAAACGCACACACTGAAACTCCACACGTTCCCTGAATGCTGCAGCAGAAGCCCTCCCTGCTGCAGCAGTGAGCAGGATTCAGTGTCACAAGACCACTCGTGGGCCAATGTGATCACATGAACTCTCGCTACTCGCCAGCATCCTCCCTGCCACACAGGTCAGCCACATGTGGCGATGCCAATAGAGAGAAAACATGAAAACACAACTAAGTATTTGAATTGTTTTATTGTGTTTTTATTATTTTGATATTTAATATTTAATTTAATTTTTTTTTTTAAATGCTGAAGAAACTAAAATTTGTTTTCCTGAAACATTGTGTCCATTGATATAACCTATTATTTTTAGCCAACCAATTTTTTTTTTTACAAATTACAAAGCCTCAAGTCTGTGGAGGAGGGACAAAGCTCTCCATTATTTTAAATTTGTCTCGCAGTACCCATTTTAAATAGTGGTGGCTTCAACTTTTACATATAGCTCCTTTTTATACCCTTTGAAATACCATTTGGCAAAAAGATTGAACCTGAAACTGGGTTTTTATTTTAGAATCAAATCCTGCCTTTCTTTTAAATCAAAAAAGAGACTGGTTGCTGCCACTTTCATGTCTGTTCTGGAATACGGTGATGTTGTATACATGCAAGCCTCGTCTAAAAGCTTACATGCTCTTGACACTGTACACTGTATGAACGGGTTGGATGGTCCTCCTTATCAATACATGGACTCAGGCTAACTTAGGTTTTATTCCTTCTTACCTTTTGTCCTTCTTACATTAACCAAAATAATACTGGGACTTATAGTCTTCAGTCTGGGGATTTGTTCTTACTGTCTGTTCCAAAAGTCAAAACTGAACTGGGAAAGAAAGTGTTTAGGTTTGCTGCTCCCTCTGCCTGTAACATGTTACAGAAAACTTTCAAACAAAAGGAGTTGGTCTCATTGAACACTTTTAAAAGGAAAATAAATGACTTGGAGGCAGAAACATCTGGCTTTTTTTCTGTAGCTGACCCTGAAATGTTTGCAGTTTTGGATGATAAGTGATTTTGATGTTTGTGTCCCCCATGTGTTTGTGTGTGACTATGCTGCTGCCTGTCTTGGCCAGGACACTCTTGTAAAAGATGACAATCTGAGTAGCTAACTATGGTCCAATCAGTTTTATTTGAACATTAAAGGCAAAAAAAAGCATGAATAAATGAAACGAAAACAAATGAAACGTGAGGTTGTTATACCTCAAAGACTGTTGCATACATTAATAGTATATCAGTATACAGTATCTCTAAATACATCATCATCTCGTGTGACATCACGTAATTCTAATGGAAGAACACACACACACACACACACTGAAGTTATTTTTTTGTCGGCTGCACTTTTTCACAGGTTTTCCCGTCAAAGGGATAGACAGTGTGACAGGCCAGTCAATAGAAGTCAGCAGTGATTATGCAAGTTGCTTATGCCTAATGAGAAAGGTCAGCGCATTGCCAAGAGAGTGGGACACATGCCCAGTCTCACACTGAGATGTCCAGCACCAGGCTGCACAAAAACATATTCCTGTTTTCATGTGCGCCGCAGAGAGCAAAAATAATCCCACATTACGTTGTTGCTCTGCTGCAAACTACTAACAAACGCAGCCCAGTTTCAGTGTAAAAGGAGGCAGCTCCACAACATCATTAATATTATTGACATGAAGGGGGGGGGCGGGGGGCGTCCTGTCTGCTTTGCATTTCTGGGTCCATTTGCGTTTTTGGAGACACATTTGTCTTATGGCTGCAGACAAGTACTCAGGCATTCTCGTGTGTCTTCAGTTTCTTTTGGAATAGTAAAAGGCTCAAACCCTTCATATGTATATATATATATATACGAGTGTGTATGTATATATATATGTGTGTGTATATATGTATATGTGTGTATATATATGTACATATAAATACATACTATATGTATGAATCCTATATTCTGACATGGTATGTGCTGCATGCCATGTTATTATAAACATACTCATTGTGTTGTATCAACAGCTGCAAGTGCAAATTCTATTCTTGCTTCCAGATATCTTTTGTTACATTTTTACTGTTTATTTGTTATACTCACTCACTCACAAACATTGTGAGTAACATTTGCAGCGACAGACTCAAACTGCTGTCTCCCTGTACCAAACCCACCCGTCAGTGTCTGAAATCATTTGTTTATTTCTACACAAGTAACACAAGCTTCACAAATGAGGCAGCACTAGACTAGCAGCTCCTGTTTCCAAGTGAGCTAAAAACACCAATTTTCTCTATGGACTTTGGTGCAGGAGAGTGAGCGTCGCTTTGGTGAGGTAAGCTTAAGTACCTCCTACAATCACACTATTTATCCCTTTAAGCAAGTCATTGGCGGATGGTGTTCATTCAGAAACAAAAGGACACATCACGCACCGTATGTACTGTGTATAAAGCAGATATTAGTATAATGTTTTGATAGCACAATTCTCATTGGGCCAAACTATTTTGTGTCATACCCACCACCACCACCACCAACACCACCTCCCCCAACCCCTTATACCCATCTCATCCACCTCAGGCTAATCTAGCTGTGGTTGACAGAACAGCACCCTCTCTCTCTCGCCACACTTTCTCTCACTCATTGCTTTGATGTGTTGTGATTGTGTTGGTGTGGCAGTTGTGCACAGGCTGGGAGGCGATTGTGTGTGTGTGTGTGTGTGTGTGTGTGTGTGGGTTCGGAGTGGGGGGGGATGTACGTAGCAGAGAAAAGCGTTCTGCAGTAAAAATGTGCTCCCACTGAAGCGTAGAGAGACTGCAGCAGAGTGAACGAGCCTGTGCACCACCTGCAGTCGTTTGTGTGTGTGTGTGTGAGAGTGTGTGTGTGAGGGAAATAATCAGCCAGGACACAATGATTCAACACCCAGCTCCTCTCCTCTCCTTCCACCCTCCATCCTTTCTCTCTCTCCTCCCTCCTTTGCTGCCTTCGACCCAGTTCCTCACACATTCTACAATCATCTCACCCCGTGCCTGCCTCGTAGCAGCCACTGCACATCCATTTGTGTGTGCGCATGTGTTTTCACCAGTCGTCATTATTTAACACACTTTTCCCTCCTCTTCCAACTGACTGTCGTTGTTTCCCCCCCTCCCCTCACTCTCTCCGTCCGTTCTGTCACTCCCGCTCCACCTCTCCTGGCGATCACTACTTGATGCGCACTTTTTCCTCCGTGTCGTTTCCCCTTCTCTCCGGCAAACACCAGGGCTCAACTCTGAAAACATAAAACACAGAATGAATACACGCGATACGTCATTCACAATAGAAACCCCTTTTTTTTTGCCCCCACCCCCCTCGTGAACCGTTATGTTCCCAATCATTTCTCTCTCTCTCTCTCTCTCTCTCTCTCTCTCCCCTCACTCTTTTGCTACCCTCCTCCCACACTGGCTGAGTGAGTGCTGCAGCATCGGTGCATGTGTGTATGTGTGAGAGAGCAGCACACGGAGGGAAAGAGAGAGAGAGGAGTGTGTGAGTGTGAAGCACCGGGGATCCTGAGCCTGGAAGAGGGGATCTGTGTGATGGGGAGGGGGGGCTCTTCTCCCTGTGGATGTATGTGCAAGGAGTCAGGACAGCGTCTTTTGATTTTTCCTTTTTAAATTCTTCCTTCTTTGCAGACAATTGTACATGTGCATGTGTGTGTGCATTTGCGACTGAGATAACGAGTGCAGGCATGCCAGTGTGTTTATGTGTAACAGTGTCGTCGATCAGTGCCAGGCTCTTCGCATTATGCAGCCGACGGTGCTCGTCTCACTTTGAGGACTGACTCATCTCGACTGGACTGTGGAGACGATTTAAAAAGAAAGAAAAAAAGGGGGTAGATGGCAGGACAGGAGGACAGCTTTAGGCTCTTGATGCTCTAGTCTGGGTCCTCCTAGACCTTCCAAGGGTCTAGTCCGTTTCTGGGACACCAGTACCCTCACATCATAACCCCCATCCCCCCCCATCTCTTGTCCCCCCTTCCCACAAATTGGAATTGCAGACACACAGGCAGACAGCTAGCAAGACCACCAGACCTCATTAAAGGAGAATAAAACTGCACACTTTAAAGGAAGACCTTCAGTTCGGGATCTCGTCCCACTTTGGCATCGTTCTTTTTTCGGGCGGTGGGGGTTTGGGGCAGGTGGGGTTTTCAGGATCCTAACCCGAGCCAAAAAGGGGCTGGGGGAGATAAGAGGCTGGCAGACGAGACGGGACAGACGCAGGCATGGCTCGCCTCAACTGGTGCCTGGCTGCCGTCATCAGCTGGGGCAAGTTCCTCTTCGCCTGCTTCTTCCCGCTGCGGGGGGCCAAACGAGACAAGGTAAGACTTTCACAGAGGGAGGGAGGGGGAGGGGGGGTGCTGGGAACGAGGGGGAGGGAATCAAAGGACTTAGAGGATGTGCTTCAGCCTGTGCAGGTGACTGTCTTTTGCAATAGAAAATACATAGAGCATTATTGTCCTGCATGAAATATACATCAGGATGGGCCTCAGCTCAGTCATACCACTCAGCAGTGACATGGCGTCACCTCAACTACCAAATGACGTAGCAGCAAAAACGACATGGACCACAGGCTCTGGAAGGCTGGTTGGTGTCCCTTGTAGTTGCTGCTTCAAGGTCAGTGTTACATCTCCAAGTGGTCTCCAGGCAGCAGCTGCTCCACATAAACATGGTGGTGGAGCCATGGAGATCGGATTTTGTTCTTGTTTTTTTTTTTGGTTTGTTTTGCTCCCACGAGCACCTGGAGGACAATCTGAGTTTCTCCACATACTTCAGGTCACCTTGCTTTCACAACTGCAGAAATGTGATGCACCATTGTTTGGGAGATTTTTTTTTTCTCCTGCTGTACACCCACTCATTTCCCATGCCATGCTGTATTTTCTCATTTTTGATGGGGTTGAGTGAGAAAGAAAGGCCAACTTCAGTGAATGTTATCAGCCAAATGCACACCTTTGTGTCTTTGTCCGTGTCTGCAGGAGCCAGCGTTATTAACAAAACCTGCAACCGCAATCTTTGCTTTATGCCCCAAAAAAGATAATCATTCATGTGGAACAACTCTAGCTTGTCCTAATGGCACTGTTTCCTGTGACACACTCCAACATGCGCACTTACACATGTGCAAGGACCAGGAACAGAGCCCTAGGTGATCTTCTGATGAATGGTTATATGGTGGGATGCTTTTTGGAGGCTGTTTTTTTTTTCCTTCGCTTTCATCTTTTTTTTTTTTTTGTCTTAGAGCATAGCAGTGGACCAGGGTTTGGAAAAGCAATCATTGTAATGCTCTGCATCCTCAGCAGTTTCTTAGGGAAAAAAATGTCCCATCAATCGAAATGTTGTCGTCGCTGAGTAAAAACATCCCTTATTCAAACGCCTTCATATCCTCAACGTGGGGTAATTTCACCACTTCATAAGTGGAACTTCAGTGTTGCAGTGCTGTAACTCCCTCAACTGTTCAAGCAGCAGCAGCAGCAGCAGCAGCAGTGGCGGCGGCGGTGTCATAAAATCCAGCGATGGCGGGATTGTGCGTGCGGCGACACCAAAGCGCACGGCACTGCTGCAGGCTTCGGCCCATTTTCTTCGAGCCCCAACTCCCCCCCACCAGCACCAGCGCTCCCCACCACCCACCCCTACTGCCGCAGCTCCTTATCTCCACAACCATGCTCAATCCCACCACACACTCCCCCTCTGTCGCACTCTCTTCTGATTGTGTGTGTGTAAATGCGTGCAGAGCTTGTTAGTGCATTTGCACACACACACACACTACGTGTATATCTCCTTGACCCAACACAACAAATCCCCAGCCCATTATGTTCATTCACTCACTGCTTTGGCTCAGGCGGCGCTTTCGCTTTCGGCACTCCATCTATTTTTCTTCAATCAAGAAAGAGGATTTCCTTTTGTTTGAAAATTTCACACCATCAAGAGGTCGCAAAATGAAAGCTTTAGCACCGTTTTTTGTTTTTTTTTAAAGCCGACCCTTATGCGGGAGAGAGGGGGACGGAGAGAGTCGGCGGCAGTGCAGCCTCGTCTTCATGCCTTTACCTGTATTTAAAAATTGAGCTCCAATAATATACCTTTAGACTACATTCGGACTGTTCCTTTTACATAGGAAGGTAAATAAATGTAATCACTGCACTGATCAATTTTGATCAGTACATCTTGATTTCATTTTCTTTATTTATAATCTCTCCATAAAAGTTTTTATTCTTTTTCTTGTAAATTAAGAGAGAAAATAGCAGTCAATCCATCTTGGATACCTTTTTATTAGTTTTCTTTCTGCTGATGACTGTGAAATATTACTGTCAGGGGGGCGATGTAAAATTGTGGCCATTACACGGGGACGGCAGACCGGATTCGAACCCTCCCATTGTATGTTTTGTTCTTATACAGTTCGAACCTGTTTGATTCGTTTTTGCCTGTCAGCTAAAAGCAGAGATTTAAAAGTAAAAGTGTGTCTGCTCCGTGCAGCAGCAACCACAAATTTTCTTAACCTGAGGCAAGAATATAGTACAGGGCTGGAGGGAGATGGAGCGGGTGACGTCGAAGCTCAAATGCGTTACTGGACAGGTAGCGCTACCGGCCAAAGAGACTGTCCGTGAAACTGTGAATTCACTGTTGTTATCAGTAAAGCCAGTATTTCAATTTAACATGTTTCCCTAATGTGTGGGTTTCCTCCCACAGTCCAAAAACATGCATATTAGGGGATTAGGTAAATTGGACACTCTGTAAAAGGTGTGAGTGCACCTATGTCAACTGAGATTGGCACCCCACGTGACCCTCATGTGGAAGATAATACATTACATTACATTTCTTTACTTCTTTACTGCTAAGTAACCTGTAGAATTTCCACCTTTGCAGCCAGATTTTTAAATGCTAGCTCTGCAGCTTCCATCTCACTTGACTGGATCTGCGTCTTTTAAAGTCACTTTTTACAGTGCACACGACGGCGGTTCAGGCTGTTGCTGCACTGTTGCTCCAGCCCGCAGTGCCAGAGTTGCGGCCACGTGACCGACCGCGAGGTGAAAGTGGAGAGGTAAGGCTCTCCGAGCACCACTGCTGTGAGGTGTTCAGTTTCCATGGCAACGGCGCTCACACGGCAGTCCCCACATGACGGGGCCGGGTTACTACAGGAGATGTGCTAGGATTGTGGCTTGTTGATGATGTGTGTGTGTGTGTGTTTGACTGTGAATGGGGTGGTGCTTTCATAAGAGATGCGGAGAGAGAGAGGGAGGATGTGCGATGATGATGATGATGATGGTGGTGTTGGTGCGTTTTCTCCATGTGTGTTACTATGGTGACACTATTGTGGTACTACAGAGGGGTAGCCTCCTCTCCTCGTCTCCCATCCTCACCTCTTCTGCATTTTCTTTTGGTTATCAGCCTCTCCCCTTTCATTCATTGGATCCATTCGTCCCCTTCCATCTTCACTTCTCATGTTTCCTCTCCTTTCCCTGTGCACTATTTAATTTTTGTATCATCTCTCATCCTCACAATTTATTTTCCTTACTCTTTCTTCTGTTTTCTGTTCATTGAATCCTTTTTCCTTCTTGCCTCTCCATTTCTCATTTCCTTTCCCTTTCATATCCTCCCTCCTCACCTTGCATCTTTCCTCCTTTTCCCCCCAATTCCCTAGTTTTGTCTCATTTCCTTGTACCTTCTCCCCTCTCTTCTTGTCTCCTCATTTGTTTTCTTTCAATGTTTCCTTCTCCATATCTTTTGTTTTGTGTGGCTTATTTCCTCCTGCCTCCTTCTCCTCACCCTTTGTTTCCTCTCCTCCATGGTGTTTGGTGTTTACTTGCCTGCCTATTCATTTAACTAATGTCTCCTGGGGCAGTAAATTCACATCAGGCAGCCGTGCAGACAGCCAAAAGAGAAGAGGCTGATGGGAAACCTGTCCACTGAATGGCTCCTTATTCGCTCCCTCCAGATTGCCTCTCCAGCATATACATGAAAACCTCATTTATCGCACATTGTGTTTATCACAAGCTCAACAATAAGTTTACCTCTCCAAGGTGAGAAATGTTTGCCCGCGAGCGGCGTGTGCAGGTTTCCACGCTCAGAGAATCTTCTGAAGCAGACTTGGGCTCTGACTGGCCTTGCCACGTTCAGGATGATAGATGCTTTGTTATTCTAGCATTAAAGCTTTAATGTGATGTGTTCTCCAGTGACAGAGGAGGGGACTGCAGAGCTGATGTGGAACGCTTATCTTTCAACTTCTTTCTCTTCTCTTCTCGACCAATGTAGGTTTTTCTATGCCCGATGCTAATTTGAATTTTTAGAAATCAGGGCACCCAATGGCCGATACATGATGCCAATGTGTTTTGGCCTATGTTTGACTTATTTTTCTTTTAAAAAGTAGAACTGTTCAACAGTGACAGTCAAATGGTTCAATAATAACAAATGACGCATGCAGTTCAAGTTGTAATTTTTCCATAACACCTATGGTCCGGCTCTCCGATCTGCACATCTGCTTCATAAATATCCTGGTTAACCTAAATATTAACCTACATAATATCATCAAAAACTTTAGGGTGAAAAACATAGGTTTTAATGATTTAGCTGTATCTAAGAACAGAAATTTGATAACTTGCATCACTAAGTAAATAATCAGTAGGGCTGCTTTTTATTTTCTTGATTAATCGATTAGTCTTTTTTTGTCCACAAACCAAAGATAACTTATTTGAATTATTTAAAAAGCACTTAAAGAGACCAATTCACAGATTAATCAAAGTAGCTTGCGATTCATTTGGTCATCAATTAGTTGTTGCATCCCTAATAATCAGCTGATACCAAGACTGTCTTCTAAGGAAACTTGACTTACTGTATTATTAAAATAGGCGCCCCTAGTGGTAGTTATGTGTCAGTTGGAGGACAGGTTGCCGATACCGCATATTTACAAAAAAATTGTAAAAATCGTCCGGAATATTCTCCCCTCTCTTCTCACTGCGTCTTATATAATGCCCAAAATATTCGGGCATCATACTAGCTGTGGGTCAAATATCGCTACTTTGTGTATTTGCCAGTTTATATGTGTGCATATTAAATTTCCACCAAGCTGTTAAGTAACTACAGCAGCTTGCTAACACCATTAGTCTGAGCTGTAATGGAGAGTTTTAGTTTCCCGTGATGGTCTGAATCCCCCTTTTCTATGAGTGCAATTCTGTAGGAGGTGGAGTGAATGTGTGAGCGCATGTGTGTGTGTCCTTGTGGCTGCCTGCTTGTGTGTTTTCACTGAGCTCCAGCATGTTGCATTGGGAATAAGGGAGTAAGAACCTGACCTCACTGTGCAAAAATGTTGTACTGAGAAAATATACCACTCCCAATAGCAGCCCCGAAATCAATGCTTTTTTTTGTTTTTTTGCAGGTTGTGAAGTAACACTTAAATGGGTGTTCTAGCATTTAGAAATAAATGGATAAATAAAACACAATCTGCATGCTTATGCAGAAATGTATAACATTGCCCAACATCTGCAGTGAGTGTTTAAAGGGTTGGTTAGAGGCCACTAGAGGCTGCTAGCAACCCAGTTTAGACCAGCTGGCAGCAGGAAAGGACTGGCTGTCATGTATCAAACACCAGGCACCAAATCCATTTAAAAACCAGTCCACTTCAGTTAACATGGCTGCTGCCGCTGCTGCTGCGGCTGCTGCTGCTGCTGCTGTACTTCCAGCAACATTTCCCCCAATGTGTGCATACTCTGCTCTTTGCTGACATTATGTTAATAGAGTATATATACACACACACACACACACTCACAGAGATTATGTGTCAGGTTAGCCTATGGATCGAGGCAACAGTTCCAGTGGAAATGATGGAGTGCAGCAGGGATCAATAGAGGGTGTTTTCTCAAAATGAATTGGCTCTTAGCCCTTTATGGATCTGACTGTAGAGTGATGTAATGTGTCCGCACTGCTGATATAATGTTGATTCAGTGCTGTGCATTATATAGGTGTACACATGCATATAGCAGTCTGTCACGCATGTGCTTAGAAAATGCGCATTGGTGTATGTTTACTGTATGCACACATACACGCGACACGGACTTATGAAAGACACACACATTATGCAGGGAGGAAGTATTTCAACCCCCTTTCAACTCAATCTTTTTATACTAGGACCTACTTATTTCAGATGGCAAACTTTAGTGACCCAGTTCACACTGTAAACCATGACAAGAGTTTGTGCACACTCTCAAGGTTTCCCAATGCTTTCTCTGCTATTTTAAATTGGTAAACCCAGACTTTTAGAAAAAACATGATTTGAGTTATGCACAGTTTTCGGAACGCTACTGGTGCTAGTTATTTGTGTCATCAACTTGCACCTGCTTATCCCTCTTCGGTCCCGACTCGGACTTTTGCCCCAACTTCTGCCTGTCGTGATCAAACTCCCAATATTTCATTAAAACACATAAGTTGCGTCTTTCCTTTTGCCAGTTTGTGATGCATTTTAAACGAAACCTGGCTATTGCGATTCATTTCAGATCACTTACGCGACTTTGAGTATATGCTTTAAAAAAGTTGGTTTAGCAACAGTGGGTTTTTTTCTACGTCTTCACCAACTCGCAGCAGTCTCAGCAGCGAGGCCCAGACACTACTCTCGCCAGCCTCTTCACCCAGCTCTCCCACAGGGGCACTGAGTTGTTCCCAGGCCTGCCGAGAGATGCAGTCTCTCCAGCATGTCCTGGGTCTGCCCCAGGGCCTCCTTCCAGTCGGGCATGCCTGAAAAAACACCTCCCCAGGGAGACGTCCAGGAGGCATCCTGGCTATATGCCCAAACCACCTCAACTGGCTCTTCTCAATGCGTAGGAGCAGCGTCTGGACTACAAGCCTCTCTCCGATTTCCAGGCTCTCTTAGGGTGAGCCCCAACACCTTGTGGAGGAAACTACTTTGGGCTGCTTGTATCTCGTTCTTTCTGACACTACTCAGTTTGTGACCATAGTTGTTATGTTGGTTTGGAACGTAGATAGCCTTTCTGCATGGAATTTGGATGTTCTTCCTGTGTGCATGTGGGTTTTCTCTGGTTTCCTGCCACACTCCAAAAACATGCACAGGTTATTTGAACACCCTAAATTAACAGTAGGTGTGAATGTCAGAGTGAATGGTTGGTTGTCTATGTATGATGGCCCTGTGATGGACTGGCGACCTGTCCAGGGTGTACCCCGCCTTTCGTCCTGTGTCAGCTGGAAGGTTAGCTAAAAATGTGGGCATTTGAGGTGGACGACAGATGCTACACAGTTGAATCATGGGTAGTTCTGAATCGAGGTTACTCATAAGATAAAGTGAAGATAACCTGTCCTTTTTGGCATCCATTCAACCTGTTGTGTTTCTTTTTTAACTATAAGGGGAGTCACATTGAATTGTTGAAGTACTGTGAATGTTTTAGGTGAGCTCCAGAGAGACTGAACGATTCTCAGGAGAATTTTTGAACATGCTCACTGATTGTTACACATCATTTAATCTTTGATTTGTGCTTACTGTTCATTTCCAATGGGACTTTTTTGCTTAAACAGCCAGAGCTTGACATTCTGGACCAACATTTTTAGTTTTATGGCAAAGTTCTAGCAGAAGGGGAAGAAGTAACACAGTAAATATAAGAAGTGACTGCTTTGATCCTCAGTCGCAGACGGCACAGATAGATCTGCACAAAAGAAAAGTGGAATAATTATTATCTGCCTCTCAGAAGAGGTCATGTCACTGCTTTCACTCCAGAAACACTAACACCTTTGAGTGTTCGCGTGAGTCCACATGTGCAGCAATGATACTGCACATCTGCTACATCCTTGAGTCATCCCAACAACAAGTACCTGTTAGTCAGCCGCTGAGGCCTGTGGACGGGACTGAGGAAGGGGTTGGCGATGAAAAATTGAACATTTTCCTTTGACATGAGCAAGCATGCTTGCATAGGAGAGGTGGAGGGAAGGAGAGGTGAGGTATGCGTTGCGCTGAAGCCAAAGGGGTGGAGGGTGGTCAATGAATGGAGCGTGTGAGAGGGGTAAAGAGAGCGAGGGGAAAGGAGGGACTAACGAGGATCATTTGAGGAGAGGGGAGGAATTGGAGGGGAGAAAAATAAAGGCCAAGATTCACCTCCCCCTCCCTTTCACTACATGGAATAAAGTTACCACACTTCCAGAGTAAGGCAGAAGTGAGTGAGCTAACAAAAGGGAGAGTGACAGAGCAGGAGAGAAAGACACAGAGCTAAAGGGAGAGAGAGAGAGAGGGAGAACTCACATGAGGGACTGAGGCCATCAAAGAAAAAAAAAAAAGCAAGAGCAGTGTTGTCTTCTCCACCCTCAGTGCACCTCGCATGTTTGGCATGGATCCGTGTCACAAAACCCTGCGTGGAAGAATCACCGGGAATAGCTGGGAATATTGTGGATTTCTGCCGTGAACTCAACCCAGGGAGGCTTCGGGTGGCAAAGTCCATTGACTTTGATCATTTTAAAAGATGCCCTCTGATGTGTCTCTGTCTCTGCCCTCCGCTCTGGCAGGGAGGGTCAGGACGTGGGTTTGTCTCTCCTGCATGTTTTGGGTAAGAAATGATGGATGTCCACACGCGTGAATATGGGTCAATCATCTGCAAACGGTCGGAGATTTTCTTTTACGTCTGCTCATAGGTTTAAATGCTCCATGATACCTGTATGTGAGAGGTCATGTTTATATGTGTAGTTCAAGGTCAAAGGTTATTTATTTAATAAGTAGCACAATGGCTCAGGTTGTATTTATTTGTCTGTAGGATTTAATGATTATTATTTTTTTATTACTGTGTGTCCACGAACGTCCTTGGTCACTAAGTGTCGAATGCACTTGGTCCTTTCTCCTTCATCCCTCTGTAGCTGCGAGAGCATGATGGACAAATCTCCTGTAGTTGGCTGTGGTCGGTGATCCGTGCAAGACTAATCTAGTTGACTGCTCTGTGGACAACTCACATCGGCGCATTCTTGCATCGGGGTCCGTGTGGCCTCGGCACTGGAGCTATTTCTGGTTTCTCCTGTATAATTTAATCTGCTGCTGCTGCTTGCTTCTCCTATCTGGGACCGAATGAGTGTATCAGGAACCTGGGGTGGGGGGTTTCTTAGCATCATTTTGGTCCGGAAAAGGAAAGAAAAGTTGTGGTGGACTTGGAAAAATTATTCATATGAGAGAACATCTGTTTACATGTTGGCTTCAGCCACGTGATCATATGCTAATATGAATAACGGGGCCTTTTATGTTAGGGTATCGCGACACATGAATTGGGGTTTACGGTCTGAACTGCGCTGTAGCACCATCTGTGGATTTATCGTATTTTTGTGGTTAAATGTATACGCAGCATTTCATGATTGTACCCAAGTGTTAAATGAAGCATCTGCCCTACTTTTCTCCAGCTTGCAGTGGAGGAGAGGAGGAGAGAGCCATTTAGATACAAGGGGAAAGAGGGGAGGATGGGAGGAAAAGCTCCCACGCAGTTTATATGCAAATTAAGGCACTGAGTTGTCGGCATGCGAGGATCCCGAATCCAACATGATCACCCTTCAGAGTACAATGACAGAGATATGGACGCTGAGGAGGAAAGACGGGCAAAGAGTGACGAGTGCCAGCGAGGTGTGACATCAGCAGAGAAGGGCGGAAGAGCAGGGAGCATAAGCTGAGTGACGTGCAAGGAGCCAGGGTCGAGGAACGCTCCTCACATACACACTATTAATAATTTACCAGAGCTACACACAGAGAGAGAATCTTCAAGTTGACATGCAGACAGAAACAGCCACAGATGCAGATTAGTGCCTACATGGCTGGCCAAATACTTCCGTGAGCTCATTACTGCTCCACATTATGCGGAGCATCTCCGCCATGATTAACAACAGCACCCGCCAATGTGACTTTTAACACATTCACTAAACAGAATTTGCCGCAAATGTTTACAGTCAGGTTGCTCCGTTAAGCTCCGGGATTATGTTCTCCAGTGTCAAGACGAAATCCTCAGATGTTTTTCATCCCCAAGCCTTTCTCCGTTTCATCTTTTCTGTCGCTCTTTACTGTAAAACGTGAGGCAGGCGTGACATACTGCGAGTGAGAGGCTCAGGGTATATTTTGTTTTTGTTTTTAGAATTTCTGTTGATATGAAACAGGTTATTGAATAAATATTGTCATTTTGGAACATAAATGCACTACATACATGTTGACAAGGAGACATTTTTGCATTGAACTAACATGACATACATTTGGACTCTTATCTTTTGTTTTAGGGTATATTAGCTGTTTATTGTCAGAGTTATTGCAGGCTTTGCATTTGTTTTGTTTTTTTAAATCTTGCTTCCCTCTGAATTTAATTGATTTTAAGTGTTACACTACTGATTTAAGAAATGTTGACCTGTCATGGGGAGCAGCCCTGAAAGAAATTTTAAAAGCAACATTAACTTCTTGTATCTCTGAGATAACCCTGGTGACACCACCAGCTGTTACTTGGTACTTGGTCTTGAAGATGGCATATTTTTAATGGCAGGGTTGTGCACACAGATGTGCACCAGTCAGAGTGTGGTGCAACTTGACAGCATGGATACAATTTATTTCACATTTCAGTGGGGGGTCATTTGCATTTAAAAACTGTATGTACTTACACATGTTCACCATTTTATTAGGTACACAGGACACAGTAAGTGTGGCAGTTGTGGCACATGGCGTGTTCTTCTGCTGCTGCAGCTTTTGCTTCACAGTTGTGATGGTTTTCATACTTGTAACAAGTTGTAACCTTTCTATCATTTCAAACCAGTCTTGCCATTGTCCCCTGATTGTTTTGGACCATTCTCTTGAGATGGTTACACATGAAAATCCCAGTTTCTAAAACTCTCAGACCAACCCAACTATGCCATGTTCAAAGTTGTTGCCGCCATGTAATTGGCTGATGAGGTATTTACATTAACAAGGAGTTGCAAAGGTGTCATGAATAAAGTGTAGCAAGTGTCACGTTAAAACTGACAGTTGTTTGCCTTGAATAATATCCATTATCACACAGTTTAAAGATAGTATCATTTAATGTTCTGATACAATAATGTGAAAAGAACATGCCCTGACATTGAAACAGCTCAAAATACAACTCCTGTTTTATGAGTGCAGCTTAAAGACTGTAAGCTAGGATGTATGGTAGATCCATCATGTCTTCAGGTGTCGAACAGAGTCCCATATTGACTGACCAGAATCCCCCGAGAGCTCTGAAAATCAATCGCACTTTGATTGGACATTATGCCTCTGTGTGTGTCACCTCTCTCTCTCTCTCTCTCCTCTCTATACGTGTAGGTGTGTGCGGCATATGAAGAAATTTCCCTCTGCTAATAAGAGCACATCTTCTAGCCGTGCCCAGTGATTAGATTCCATTGAGTTAGGCGATCCATCGGAGTAATTAATCCTGGGGTGTGCACTTGTGTTATGGCATTTTCATCGTCCAGTGCCGTGAGGAAGGTTTATTGGCAGAAATATTATGTGCTATCCATAAGTATGTATGTATGTATATAATCGCTGTGTCATAAAATGTGTTTGGTTTTTGGCGAAGCCTTAGAATAAGCCGTATACTACTACATACTTAAGGTCAGGGCCTTTTTTTTTACATCTTGCCCCACCGTGTTTTTACAACAGACACGGTGGGGGCAGAAGCATACGATAGAGTGATATTCCAAAATAATGCAAACAAATCTGGAAAGATAAAGTCTGCAATTAAGTTATCCATCCATTTTCTACTGCTTTGTCCTCCACATGAGGGTCGTGGGGGGGTGCAAACAACCATACACTCACACCTATGGTCAATTTAGAGTGTCCAATTAACCTAATCCCCAAATCTCCATGTTTTTGGACTGTGGGAGGAAACCGGAGAACCCGTCGAAAGCCCACACACACACACGGGAAGAACATGCAAACTCTATGCAGAAAGTCCGGAAATTTAGTTATGATCATACTATTTGTTTGGTTTTACAATAATAATTAGATTTTAAAAAGCAATACATCATTGACCTTGATATTATTACATATCATCATTCATGTTTTTATTGTTCTTTAATATGTAGGGTATCAAACAAGTTAAGTTTATTTCTGTAACTTCACAGTATAACCCTTCTTGCATAGTTCTGTTTTTATTTTATTATTTTTGGGGTATTTTATTGTGCCAAATAAATGAAAACAAATCAAAAAAACAGAGCACATGAGGACAAAAAACAAGGTGATATTGTGGTTGCAATGATGATGTCCACTTACAAGTGACATGAAACTGCACTCAGGCCTCGTTTTGGCTTACAGCCTCCTTTGGGACCTCACGTCCTCTTCCATTGGCACACAGGCCGTCTTTCTACAGCCACAGCTCCCTCTCACTGCAGCGTCCACCATGCTCTCCCCTTTTTCTAACCAGTGCACTTTATGTCACCGTGTGTGCATGCAAAGCACGTGTTACTGTATCTGTGAGAATCAGAGCGTCCTCCGAGAGTGGACAGCCATCGCTCGAGCAAAGCCATGTATCTGTGACCTGGTGATTTATAAGTGATGTGACCGAGCGCCTCCCTCCAGACCCCCCAGGCCACCACCAGTGTGACCCAGCTTTAGAGCACTTCCCCTGGGCACTGTGCACTACTCCGCCCACATAGTCTGGATCTCAGCTCTCAAAGTTTCGCCGATGCATGTAGTCCAACTCAAACCACCTTCCAGATCTTTACACTTGAATGGATCAGTGGTTATCCAGGCTGTAGAGTTTCAGCTCAGAGGAGGAAAAAAAATATATAGGTCTGTCCACCGTTACTCACTTTTAGGCATTTGCAGTTTGTGTGTTTGAAAATACATAAATTCTTGTTCAGATACACTTGCTGTTCATTTACCCCAAAATGGAGATACTTAAAAGCTTTGCTGACTGTGCCAAAGGGAATTACTCAAGTTCATATGTCAAGCAATACTATCAGACCTGACCGAAGGAGTGTTTGTGTGTATACAGCTGCAGCAGAGGGGCCAGTGGAGACACTAAGTTGTTTATCTCATCAAACTGTTAAACAATTTGGTTTGTTTTTGAGTAGTAGAATTAATTTCTGAAACCTTTTGTTGACATTTGTTTGCGTTTTCATGAGTTATAGTCAGCCGTCTTGCTTTACTTGCGCAGTGTTGTTGTTGCCTCTGACTGTCTGGACATAAAACAAAACACTTCCTGTGTGCAGTACTGGATTTTCGCCAGGCGGCATGAGCCGTGAATTTAATATAGTTATTGCACTTCATATTTGTTTTTATGATGTAGCTCGCCTGAGATCACCGTCCCCAAGTGGGATGATGATGAAGTTTGATGGGTGGTGATATATTGAACTGCTCACTGCAGGGACATCAGAGAAGGTAACAAGTTCCGCGTCAACACAAAGACGTGTCACTGCGGCACACACCTGCTCACAACGGTCTACATCTCATAGCTGCTTCTCTGTTGTGAATATGTGTCACCGTTTGAGAGCTAATTAGCAAAATGTGACACGCTCAAAGTTCATTAGCGGCTGACTAATGATCATATGAGCAGCCTAGACTTCATGATCACAGCCCATCGATCTTTACGTCTGCAGCTGGTATTGATAGTATCACACGACACTGTGACAGCTGTAGTCCCCGTGCGGACGCTCACAAACATACGTGTTTACAGCTTAATTTGATGCATTCACATGGCCACACACGACAAAATGAGGCAGTTACTGTACACACACACACACACACACACACACATATACACAGTGTTTCTCCGTTTGCATCAGCAAACTGAAGGAATCCACTACAATCTGGCAACTGGCCCACAGTGTCAGACCTCAGGGATCAGCTGCACACAGATCTGTAAATAAAACATCCTGCACTCAGACGTATGTTCTTGTACGGCGATCCACGCTCCCATGATGTACAGATGTAGAAACGAAATGTGCGGTTTGGTTTCTTGGTTTGCGTCGCGCTTTATGTTTGTAGTCTTAAAGCTGTGGCTTGAGTTGAAATCAATGAGCGTATTTACGGTCGAGCGATCAGCCCGCTCGACATGATTGACTGTGATTGTGGGTACTTCTGTTCTGCCAATCACCGATGTGCCCGTAATCACAGTGGAGGAAACTCCTCGGGGGTTGAAATCAGAATAACGACCTATATTCCTCTAACACTGTAGAAAAGGGTCACGGGACAGTTTCCTGTAATGCCGAACAGGTTGGTAAATAAATATAGAGTAAAGATTACTCGTAAATATAAACTTGTCAGAGTATTCTGTTGTTCACAAGTAAACAAGTACAATCTGACAACTGAAATCTAATGCAAAAAAACTTCAATATTACAATATATATCTAAAAGAAACCATACAGCCTGAGACGATTTGGTGCCGAAGTGGAAAATAACAAATTACATTTACATGTGTTATGCAGTTCTCTGTGTAAATGAGACATTATACCCCTCTAAAATGTTTTAGATGTGTGACTTATTTTGTTGTTGCTCTTTAATATGTAATTAAAACAAATAGTGTTGCTAGTCTTTCACTGTAGCAGTACTTGTCCAGACTGCATCCTGGAAGCAATCACGTTCATGAGAAGCTAAAATCATGATTGTGATAAAAACAAACACACACAAAAAAATACCTCGACTGTGAACATCTGTTAAAGATGCAGGTTTATTTTTAGCTGTAGAATCCACTTCTGAATGTTTTAATGGGAGCTTCTGCTGTATGAAGCTGTCTCACTCGCTGTGTGCTTCCTCCGCCTCGCATGCAAAAACTGCTTTATCAGCATTGTGTGAACTTATTACATATATATATTATATGAAGTTAAGCATTACAGGTTTAACATTTATACTCCTTTTTTTGCACGAAACAGAAGAGAGTGCCCTCCTGCTGCTAAAAAAGTAACTTATTACTTGGTATACATGTTTGGTACATACATACCAAAGTCACAGCCAGGTGTTCAGATGTGGACGAAAATCGTTTGTGTCTGCCGCACAGGAAGGGAGATAGGATGTGAACAAAAAGGTGCGATTACAGTGCATTATGGGAAATGTAGGATTCAGACATTGGTCAGTCTTGGTTTGACATTAACTAGGGGCCAACATTTCAAGGAGTGTCCACTTCTGCTTCTCTGAGTCACCGCTTGTGTCCTTTTCAAATTCAAATTTGAATTTTTTTAAGCCCCATTCCCCCTTTAGATCAAGTGTAAGTCTGTCAGCGTGCCATAGAAACACAAAGGCGCATAAATATGGTGAATATCACATCCTGGACCGCATTTCCTTCTCTTTTTTTTGTGTGCGTTTCTCAATCTCATTTTCTCTCAGTGTGTGTCTCACAAAGGCGGTCATTGTTCCTGACAGAATTTCAATTTGGTGGAAATTGAAAGCAGGTGTGGCTTGGCGTTTTCGGCGGGTGGAGGGGGGGCGGATGGTTGAGAGCGGGGGCAGTGGCTGCAGGACTTTTCTGTTTTTTCCCCCTCGTTTGTTACTTTCTTTCTCACATCATCCAGTGTTTAGGTCAGCGCTCGTCCATCTTTTCTTCCCCCCTGTGTGACTCATGCGCTCTCTTTGTTCATCACCTCCCCTAACCTCCTCATTAGCCAGCTGTAATCACCCACTCACTTTCTTTAAAGAGGGAGGCATTTACAGGTGAATGAATACATGTTTATTTATATTCATTTGCTGCTAAATGTTTTTAGGAAAGAAAACAACACTCACAAAAGAGAACGTAGTTCATAGAGCATGTGATCCCTCCACTAAGTTTGATACAGACCTTTAATCCCCAAAGGTCTGCCTTTACTGCTCTGTGGTTCCTTTTCGACAGTTATTGCACATTATGGGACAGAACGATAAATGCTCTGCAGGGACTGTGTCAAATTACATCATTATGCAAAGCGATACTGTACATCTTTACTCAAACATGGCCCTCTCCTCTGTGTTTATAAACCATTCTTTCCAGTCCATGCAGAAAGACTCTCCTCTGACTAAATGGAACCACATGTGGAGTTAAAACATTAGAGCAGGCATGTTGGACATGCATATTGGGATGAAGCCGGGGGTTTGTGTTCATATGAGATTGTGAGACGGTGGATTTTGAACCTCTGGGTCCTAAATATGCACATGGAGGTTACTACAGGTTAATGTGTTGTTCTGGATTGGATAATCTGCAAATTGAAGACCATGGTGTATTTTAATTGAAATTTCATCTTTGGATAATATCCAAGCCAATTTTACAACAACAGAACACCATTATTTAATTAAAAGCTTATGTTAAATATCAAATTGCAAATCAAATTTGTCCTATACACTCTCAAGCTATTAAGTACTGTTAACAGAACAGACCACTGGCTAAATAGAATTTAAAAACAACAGCAAATGGCCAGAATAATAAATGTGGGCTGCATTTTTGGCCGAAAAATGTTGACAAAATGTCCAAGAGGAAATGAACCAAAGCCCAAGCCCGAATCACTCACCATCATCATCAAACTTTGTTATCCCACTAGGGGAAAAGACACATCAGTGCAATGTAACACTACACAACAGTAAAAAAGAGTGAATCCTTAAATGAAGGATGATGTATGGCAAACATAACTGAACTGGGCCAACATTACCAACGTCATGGACAAAAAACATTAACATTGTCTTCTAGTTTCCTCTTGAAGACACATAGGAACATAGTACATCGTTATTGTCACTGTTGCAGCACCAATGGAAAACAGTTTAGCAGCTCTATGTTTAGCAGCATCTTAATTAAAAAAGTGCAGCAAGCAGCCAGGCTATATCAAATATATGGTGCAAAATGGAGTCAGTGACATCACGACTGGTTTCCACTTGGTCTGAACATAACTAACTAATAACTGAAATTGGTGCCACCCATCATGTGTAGCTATCAGTTGCTGATGACCTTGGGTTGGTTATCCACGCTTTAGTTAGTTCATAGCCTTTTTCTTTGTCCACTTAGTGATTCAATGTCCAAATTTCACTCCCCTTTTTGCTCTGTATTTGGTCTCCACCAGCTGTCAACAGCCATTTGATCACATGGTAATATATCGACACAGGTCTTTTTGGATCATTTTAACTCTAAACTAAAGTTTTGACACTTAGGCCACATATTTTATTTAAAAACATCAACTTAGAGCTTGCAAAATTGCTTACAGCTACATAATCCACAAAATAATGGCTACCATTGGACTAAACACTATTTACAAATCATATTTCACGTCAACTTCTTTTTATGTTTTGCTGTTCCTTTTCATTGCTTTATATTTTAAGGAATATTATGTGTGACTGAACTTTTGACCTTAGATGATATTCGTCCACGTATGTCCTCAGTGCTCACGCGCACGACTCCATACATTTTTGTATGTGCCAGGACTGATCTGTGTTTGGGCGTCATCTCTGAGCAGAGAAGGACAGAGTGGTGCCTTTGAGAGAGAGAGAGGGAGAGAGACGCTCCCACTTACACCCCGCAAATCCCACCCACCCTCCATTCCTTTCACTTTCCTCCTGCTCCCACAGCTTGGCTGTAAGTGGGGCTTGTGGTCGAGGTAGCTTAGTGAGGCTTTTCATTAGCTAAGTGCAACTAGAGGAGAGGAGCACAGTGACTTGATTTACTGGGCCTGCTGTCTTTGTGCCTGACCACACACACACTCACACACACCTTCTCTTCTTGTCCTCCATCCTTGCCTTAGACTGTGCACTCTATCCCCTTTTTTCCTCCATATACATCCATTTCCATTCCCCTCTCTCACTGCCCTTCTCTCCCTCGTCTCTCGAGGGAGTTGCCTTCCAACTCGACACTGAGGATGAGGCTTTCTCTATATTTTCTCTGTATGCTTGTTGTGTGGAAGACTGTTCTCAGAAATGCACCATGGTTGAGAAATCTCAAAGCTTTCATCACCAGCCTGGGACCGGGACACTGACAACATTGCTGCCTTTAGTGAGAGAAAAAACTCTTAGCCACTTAACAAATTTGCTCAAAAGCTACACCTTAACAATAATGTTTGCCCCTTTATCTCACCATGGGACAGCCATTTCTGGCCGGAAAATAAAGATTTTAAATTGCTCACTCTTGCACCAAACTCCATAGAGAAAATCAGCATTTTTATCTTGCAGATACACAGGAGCTGCTGGTCCACTGCTCTTTTGTCTAGTAAATTTGTGCTCCCAAACAAAGTATTTCAAACACAGAATTCACAAGATAATACATTTAAACTTACGGATGTTTTGGTGTGTGTGTGAGTTAACTGACTGAAAACAACTGCTTTACAGTTTCCACCAGCTTAAGTTGCGTTTCCACTAGTAAAATCCGCTCGCTCACTCGCTCTCCTCTCACGGCATTCACACTCACATTGCCCTGTCTCTAATAATCTTGCTTTCTCCAAACACCGTCCATACGCAACCTTACCCCCTTGTGTAGAGAGTTGAGGAAGCCAATGATGGTTGTGTCATCTGCATATTGAAGGTAGGCGGTGGTATGTGAAGGTTCTTCAATCAAACACAATCAGACCACAAAGACCACAGCTCAATTAAACACTTCACAGAACGTTGGTTGGCTTCTTTTTCACTTGAACAGTCAACAGTGTTCATTCGACTTAATGCATGTCACTTGAGTTGTGTGTAGCGGTGGTGGGAAGTAACTAAATCCAGTTCAAGGGTAAATTAGTAGCGCCAGGTAATAGTCACGGATGGAGACGGGAGAGAACTGCTCCTCAACTAGTCGAGCAGCGCTGTCTTCTCACACACATGAACCAACGCGATTCCAGTTGCAGCTTTACTGTTATAAACATAAATATAAACTTTAATTTCACATTCTCTGTGTCCTCCCATTGGTCCAAAAGTCAGTCAGTCTTGTGAGCTCATCACACTATCCTGAATAGGCTTTTTTTTCTTGATATAAACATTAATGGACAAAATGTCCTGCACCAGATAATAAAACCTGCCACAGATGGTAGAGAAAGTGATGATATAGTACTGAATTAGTTTTGCACTTCCCAAATCAAGTCTCATTTCCACTGTGGAAGACAGAGACTGAGTGTAATCTCTCTGTCTTTTGTCAATTACCTGTTATTTCAACTGCTGAGGCACTTTTTTACTCCCGTTGTGTGAAAAACAGTCAAATCCCAGATGCTACATGGCAGCCGTCCAAGAACCATTTGCACTCTTGCTGTGGTGATACTCGCTGTGGGCCCGTGTGCCGGCGTGTGCATGCATGTTCCTGTGTGTGTACACTTGAAGTTATATGTTTTTTTTCATACATTCTACCTCATCCATCATTGTTTGACAGGACACGTTGACCCAAGTTGCCGTGGCAGCCAGGTAACCATGGCGCCTGCCTGTGACACAGCTGGTTGCATCTCATTGGTTTATCCGGTGGCTTTCTGCCAGGTCATTTTTGACATCGAGGCTGTCGAGTGGCTGTAAGCACTATTTATAAAACAGGGCAAGCCCAGATGACAAAGCGTGACCCTTAGCTCTTCATTTTGGAAATCACCTTCTTTCAGTTTCTCCTGTTTTTCCCTGGTGTAGATTGTTTATTGAGATAGGAGAGTGGAGAAAGACACTTGACTGTGGCAAATGGAGAGACAAATAAAAATGGGTGCTTCAGAGAGTTAATAGAGAAAGGATTTGTTTAAACAGGGAGATTCAAACGTGCAAATAGTCGGCCTGGGCAGCAGTGGAGTGTGTGTGTGACAGGGTGAGTGGGACAATGTGAAGCTTTGGGTAAGATCAGTCAACAGTGAAGGATTTTCTCTGGTTATCGTGGCAACGTGAACCCAAACATGAGTTTGACAACTCATGACGAAGGGGATAACTTTCCTATTTTAGTCAAATGGGGGAGAGACGTTTGAGAAATGCAAATGACGGAGAAGGTAGCTCACAAAATAAGCTTTTTGTCTACAAGGAACTGCCTTACTCCTTAAAACACAATTTTTGTTTGTTTTTGTTTTTCTTTTATGAATGAAAATGTGAGCATTTTGCTGTGGATAAGGCTGTTATCTATTAAATTTCACTTCTTTTGTTTATATTTCATTGTATTTTGGTTTATGGAGAACCATGAATACTAACTGGACAGCAGTATGTATGCAAAGATCTTGAGAAATTTCATTTAAAAAGGTTCAACAATTGTAATGAGAAACTTTGCTGTTGGATTTAAATGACTATTCACTCATTTTCATTCTTTAATTCAACAATTCAGGTAGTTAGGAATGTAGCAGAACATTAAGATTATTAGAACGTGTCAATAACACAGTCACTGTAAGTATTCATTCATCAATCACAATTGACTGTCTTCACTGCAAGATTCACCGATGTTATTGCATGTTATCCCTAATATTGTGGAACCCTCATAATATTTAAATGTTTTCTCTTTCGTTCATGCTCAACAGTGGATTCTAATGGAAGTGGATGGGAAAGTGCCGTTTTCAAGCAACTCTCTGTATTTAGCACAACAGTTTGGCAGAAAGGGAACACAGCTGAAGGCTCTCACTGATCATTTCTTTCATGGAAATGTTAGCCTTCATTATTCTTCAAGGAACACTTAGGTGATGGAACAAGGTGAAGATGGGGGGAAAAAACCAAACGCTTTTCTTTAAAGATTTACAATCCGGCGGTGCACCACCCAGACGGACCCAGCTGCACAAATACACAAAGGAAATGACGTCATCACTATGACTCACTGAGGGTGTTCAGATAGAAGGGTGGTGGGTGAAGACAGCCCAGGAGAGGAGTAGAGGGAATTCCAAGAGGTTGGGTGATCTCTCCGCTCGGACTTTGGCACCACGATGGCGGAATTTGAACTTGGAAAAAGGGGAAACTAATCCAAGCTTGTACCATAGCATTAACATTATGAGCATTAGTTAGCTATAAGTTAAAGGAATGTTTTATTGACACTGACTTGGATGAGCATAAGTCAAACTCTAGCTTGTAAATGAAGTTTGTAAACTTCTAACTCTTTGTACCAAACTCCATAGATTTTACAACATGGCACACAGGAGTTCATCCCTTGCTGCCTCCATTGCTAAGTTCAAATTTATTGTCTTGTGACTTTTAGGTTTGAAAACCATTGTTCGGATTTAACTCAAGGGCGCATTCACACCAGCCCTTCTTAATCGAACCCTAGTTTGTTTGCTCGGAAAGTCCGGTTCTTCTGCAGAGGTCTGGTCTGCCTTAAAACCTAGGTCTCGGTTGGCTTCAAGTGAACCAAACGCAGGTAGAATTTTAGGTGTGAAAACCACTCAAGTCACACAAACTTACTAAATGTAGCAGCAGTAGACCAGAAGTTCCTGTGTTACCACAGGCTAAAAACACTGGTTTTGTGTTTGAACATTGGTGTGGGAGAGTAAGCGGTTTACAATAATAATTTATAATAATTTCCGGCTGTTCTTGATGATATTGTAGACTTAAGCACGTGTAGTAGACCTTCTGTCCCTGCTGGCAGCCGTGTTATCAGTGAGTGTGTCGATGTCCTGGGCTGGTTCACACTGTCGATCAATAACATGCAGCCGCACTCCATACAAAAAGTGAAATATCCCTTTGAGACGCCTTCAAATAACAAAGTCAGTGAAGCGGTTAGTGAAGCGGAGTCTGTCCAGGTCTGACTAATGAAATCAGCACTGAGTCATGTTCAGCTGTTTGGTCACGTGCCGTGAACACGTCAGGGAGACATGAGATAAGTTTTGGACGCAGGTTTTGCAGTGGGATCACCAGCGAACCCACCTTCATCTTTGTCATTTCTGCCGTCATCCTCATCCCCCTGTGTATTCCTGTATGTCTTTGTTGATGTGGAAATTATAATAAAGTTGGGTGTGCCCTTTGCTTCAGTTTCTGGAGCTGCCATGTCCTCGGGCTGCTCCAGAAAACTCGCACCGTCTCCCTCATGCTCCATCTCATGTGCGCAGTACAGTGCATCTACTCTCTCTAGAGTTTTTGAGGATGTTGTCTGCTCTGAGGCTTACTCCTCCTCCCCCCTCCTCCCCCCTGCTTTTCATCATTAATTAGTCATTCAATGAGAGAACTTCAAAGTGAAAACATCCTCTGCTGCTGGGTGGATCGCGTTGGTGTGTGTGCATGTGTTTGCAATATTGTCACGCCTAGCAATATCAGTATTTTATGTTTTTTTTTTTGTTTGTGGAAAGTTTATTGGCATAAATCAAACATATTACCCATAAGTATGTTTGTGTCAGTCTATAATTGCACAATATGAATATCCTTTGGTATTTGTAGCTTTGGGACACAAAGCAGCTCAAATGGATTTGTTTTGGGTTTTCAGGAGGAAACTTAGCATGTAAACAAAGAAGAGCATAGCTCCACACACGTAAATATGACACAAAGTGAATTGTGAAGTATGTTTCTGGTGTGTGAGGGCCACCGTAGTTCCTTGACATGCTTGGGAAAGGTTAGGAAGTCTTACACACTGGACTTTAAATGGCAGAAAATAGTCTTATGTGGAGCACAGCACTTCCCAAAGTGTGCCCTGTGGCCCACTGGTGGATGCTGGAGGTATTGCAGGTGGGCATCAGAGAGTGGTATAGAAATTCTCCCATTCATCAAATAACCAATTAGTTATTGATAATGTCTTACTTCACGTCTCAATGTGGCCCTTAGGGGAATCACAGTTATTTTTAACATTATTATTTATTGGAAATTGGGACTAAGAATGTTTGTTTACTTTGTTGCTGTTTGTTACTTCAAAATCTATAATTCATTTTGGGAAGGTTTGGCTCAGCAGAGCAAAACTGAGTGTTACTTATGAGCAAATGTATCGATTTTGTGTGAACACAACGCTGAAACTTTACTTTTGTTATTTGGTTGGTGGCTTCAGTTCGTGATGATCCTTTTTTATTTCATAAAACACATAAAAGCAAAACGAGAATTATTGGTTTGCCGTCTCAGAAAAAAAAAACAGTCAGTCTGCACCAAACGCCAGAGAAAGCTGAGATCAGATG
Organism: Solea senegalensis; assembly: GCF_019176455.1. Classification (NCBI taxonomy): domain Eukaryota; kingdom Metazoa; phylum Chordata; class Actinopteri; order Pleuronectiformes; family Soleidae; genus Solea; species Solea senegalensis. The sequence continues at coordinate 31,249,667 of NC_058022.1, read as the reverse complement.
TGCAGGCACAGACGAATATATCATCGCTGATTATCAAGTGTGTTTCCATTGGCTGCCAATCCAACCGACTCACTCTCTGTCTGTCTCCCTCTCTTCCTTCCTCTGCTTCCCTTCAGCCCGACGAGCTGGAGGGCGTCCACACACACGCCTTCAAGCTGAAGCCGTTCAAGAAGGCCAAGAGCTGCGATATATGCAAGCAGGCGATCACCAAGGAGGGCCTCATCTGCAAAGGTGAGCACCCGTTCACGTGTCGGATCCGTGTCCAGACGGGAGATCAGACAGTGTGATTTGCAGCCAGACGGCGGCCGGTTGGGTTAAATTCCAGCACTGGCTGAGGCAGAGTTTCATTCACAAATAATATGTTCTTCTGAAGGAATGAAGCAGAAAAACATCCATTAAAAAAACAGGGATTAGCAGCAGAAAAACGGTCCACAGCTGCTTCCAGCATTAGGTTGTGTTTTCAAGATCTGTGTATTTTTTCTTTAAAATTTAGATCAGCAGAAATTATAAAATCTCTATGAACTGCAGCAAAGATGCATCCATGTTTTTGGCACGTGCAAAAATGAAATGAGATGATTAAATATTATATAATTATACTAAAATTAGCATTTATTATAATAATTTTATTGGCCATTTAAAGATAAATCAACTGGTAAAACTAATGTATAGGCCAAAGATACGCATGATGCCTCAGATTAAAATGATTGTAAGGGAAAACGTGAACATATAGTGAACATAGTTGTTGAGTTCTTAGTTTCGAGTTAAAGCCAATTTTATTGGATTCCAATAATTCTCATTCAATAAAAAACTAATATGGTTTGTAACAGTTCTCTTAAGGTTTTTCAAACTCTAGATGTAAAACTAAAGGAAATGCTTTATTGAGCTGCTGTTGCTTGAAAAATGAAGATGCATCATCAATATTTCTTTTAGATAAATTACACAATTCAAGCCTTCCCTGTCAAACCTGTTGTGTGTGTGTGTGTGTGTACAGTATGAGATCCTCCTTTTGTTTGTACTTTGCTGCGTCTCTCCTGTTGAGGGTTTTTACAATCCAGTCACACATTTTCGAGTCTAATTTTAGACAAAACAAAGGTTTTATTGTCACTGCAAGAGAAGTCTGAGGGGAATTATCATCAGACCTTTTTTTTCCCTCTCCCCCCCTCTTTCTCTTTCTTCCTTTTTGAACTCCAAACACGTCGTCTTTAGCACAAGCAGAGCTGGCCTGTATCAGGCTTTGGCTGAGGATTTACTGTGCAAAATTGGCATTGCTGCTGCTGCTGCATTAGCCTAGATAAGACATTGGGAAAGGGTGAGGGATAAAGGCAGGCACAGAAAAGAGAGAGAGAAATCAGTGTTTAGGAGGAGACCAGTGCAGAATTATTATCTTTTCTGTCCTTTATTTATTAATCCTTTGTCTTACAATTCACTGGTATTCAATTCTTAAAGCCGCAGTGCGCAATGTTTGGTCATTTTTCTTTTATTTATCTGCCTCTTTTTGTTCTTTGTGGAAAATAAACACGGCAGCGACCTTCATCTACAAACAGGCAAAACTATCAGACCTGACTGAGGGAGCGTTTGTGCATGTTTATAGCAGCAGCGCAGGGACGGGAAGAACAGTAGAATTCACACACAAAACTTTTCATGGGTGCTTCTTAGTGTTTTCAATCATGCTCCAACTCCTCTCGCTTTACTAGCGCCAGGTTTTTGTTGCCTCCATCGGCCTTGACTTAAGATAAATCACTTCCTGTGTGTGGCAAGAATGTTGTCGGGCAGAACAAGAACTATATACTGCTATACTGAGAAACAAGTCACTAGCATTGTGTGAACTCATTAGAAAATAGTTTCAATTTAACTTACACTTGTTTATGAAGGCACAGTGACATATCAACCTTATTCCTGTCCCCCATGATACCTTGCATGCATTATGGGCATCCTGTCACTACAGCAGTAACTGGCGTTCTCAATGGTAACTGGTCAGTTTATTAATTTTAGGGTCAAATCTATTTAGGAAAAGGACCGGACCATGACTATGTAGATTAAAAGCGGCATTAGTGTCCCACATCACCATTTTAGTTTCAATATGAGGTGATTTGCAAACACCCACAGCAGTCACCTTTTTATCTTACTCACACACACACCTGTAGACCACCTAAGTTGACAGTGAGGCAGCAGGTGAGCAGGGGTCAATGGGTCACACATACACACACACCCCCCAAACATTGAAACACACTAATTTTCATGCATTTGTCTGTTCATTCGTGTCAGTTCACATCTGAAACCTTAAGTAGGCAGCAGCTGCTCATGACTGCATTTTTTTGGCTTCATGAAGCTGATGTTTTTTAGTTAATGTTGTTCCTGTGTGACTTTTGCTTCCATTTATTTTGCACAATGAAATACCAAAACGTTTCAAATAAATAAATTGAGTATAGGAAAAGGCAACTATTTAAATGAAATAGGATATTTTAATATTATAATAATAATAGACTAATATGTGTTCGCTCTATGTGGCCACATGGGAGCAGCATCACTGCATGTTAACATCAGGACTGACTGAGCAGCAGTGTGTGTGTGTGTGTGTGTGTGTCGCTTTGTTCGCTTTTTAGGACCTTTCCTGACATAAACACTGACCTTGTCAGGACCAGTAGTCCTCGTGGACACCAGAACCTGGTCCTAATGAGGCAAAACATAATTTCTGAGGAACTGGTTAAGTTCATGGCTAAGATTTTATTACTGGTCATCGGTATTAACTGGTTATGGTTAAGGCTGGGTGATGATGCTTTGTTTAGCCTGTCACTGCAGAGTTGTGAGACTCATCGTCTGCTCTTGTCTCTGTCCTTGCAGCTTGTCGATTGTCCTGCCATAAAAAATGTGAAGTGAAGGTAAGACACGGAACATCTTTTACTGCTTATGATTGGTGTCTTTGTATGATTTGTTTCCATGCACATGTGCAAATGCAATTCTCACATACAACACAGAGAGTCAACAAATACATGTTTTTACTACATTAGATTGGATTCTTGACATTTTCTATTTTCCTGTTTCCCCAAGCAGAAAAAAGCAAAGTCTCTGCATGTTTAACATTATTTTACTGATCTTTAAAACTCCTAAAAGTCTTTCATATATATCAAATTTGAACCTTGACCCCTCTAGGAGCGAAAACCCCATGTTGTGGCCTCCTTTCATTCAACTGTGTTTTAACTGAATTTTATTCCTTTATTTGTCTCTTCACTTGAACCTTTTACTTTGTTTGACTCCCTGAATTCTACAACCTTTAGTTTCTTTGTAACTAAATGATATGTTATCATATTCATACTCAATTATCATATTTTATCACTGTCTACTGTGTTATTTTATCATTTTAACTTTTGTTCTGACTCTGAACTTGTATTTACTCTCTATTGCGACTAATGGTGGCGTTTCCTCTGTCCTGTTTCTGTTGCTTTTGGTTTATTTGCTTTATATGTTGGTAGAAGTGGACGATGCCTTTGTTTAGTGTGAGGGAAATTGAGTCTGATAGCCATATTTCTATATATTCAGACTGATGCACGTCCATTTTGACATATTTTTAAATCAGGAATCCCAGTTGTGTCTCCATGAATGATGCAGGTGTTTACCTAAGCATGTTCATACTGGGGGAGTGACTCATTGGCCGTGTAGAGGCAAACATCAGGGTTGTTTGTTAAAATACCTCCCTCACACTCAATTTCATTGAGGACACAGTGCACAAAAAAAAATGCGTTTTTGTTGTTTGTCATTTTATTTCTTCTTAAATGATTTTTCCTAACACAGTGGTGCAGTGGCTTGCACGGGTGACTCCCAGAATGAGGGTCTCATCCCACCTCAACACATGGACAAATAGTATATAAATTGTGGATGTAACAGTTGATTAACTAGCCACCAGGTGGCGCCTCTTCTGGTTGCAGTTTGAATTCTCATTTTTTGTATATACCTCACTCTTTAGGAACTTTCCTGACATAAACACTGACCTTGTCGGGACCAGTAGTCCTCGTTGGAGACCAGAACCTGGTCCTACTGAGGCAGACCCTAACCCTAACCCCAGAAGATTATCATAAAACAATCAATCTAGTAATTATTTTACAATTATTTGACTGACTTATTGAGTAATTACTCGATTAATTAAAACACTAATTAATGAATTACCAGTTAGTTTCCCATAACTTGATTAGGAATATTAGGAAAATCCTCAATTGAAAGCTGTAATAATTATATAATAAGTGAAAGAATATGTATCATAGCTTCATTCATACATTCTTCTTCATGGCAGACAATTTAAGCAACACTGCCCCCTAGCACTTCCTGTAGTAGTTACACATGCACATGTTAAAAAAATAAAATTAAAATGTTAAAATTAAAATGTTCATGATCATAAAATTGTTGATGATGTCCAAACCCACCCGTGTAGCCAAGTTTCCAGCTTTAGATTTGATTCAACAAACCCAGTCTAGTGGCTTAAACTGGATCGCAAACACATTCGTAGGCTACATTTATGCTACATTCTGATCCTGATCCTCAAGATAATGTGAGCAAAATAATCTGAATTGCAAATTTTCCACCCTGACGCGTTGACACTCACCACATTCGATCCCATTCGGCAGTCGAAAGGCGAGAGTTAATGAAAAGGAAGGAAGGGAGGAAAAGGGCGGAGGGGAAGAGCATAGCTAGACTGTTCTTAGTGGTTTTAGTCGGGACTGGTTTTGGAGAAATGTTCCTCTTCTCTTCCCCTCTCCTTCCCCAGAAAGCCGTCACTCTTCCCAGATATTAGTGTAGAAACAAAAGCTGCGTATTCCCAAAACATTGCAGGGAAAAAAAGAAATCTGCCAAATACCTCAAAGACCAGGCAAAACCATTTTGTGGTGATCATGAGCACAGCCAGAATTATGAGTCATCCATGATTTCATGGTGATGGACACCAGAGAGGAGATGTTTTGAAGAAGTGGAAGTCAGAGGTGTCTGTGTCCGAGATGAGGAGATGGTGGGAATGTTGAAAGTAAAATGTTGGGTTAAAAGAATCTCAAATCTTTATCCCCTTGTTAGCTAATCCTGAAGTTGGGACCTAACATTTACATTGGCTTCATCCACTCAAATGACCCGTGAATTAAATCTAGTTTCAGGCTGTAAAAGTGCTCAGGAGTATGGACTCGGGCTCTCCGGGCTGACTCCACGCTGACCTCTAGCTGTAAATATTTCATGACGCACGATGAGGTTGTCGCAGTTGGCGTGCACTGAATTCACTTAACGTGTTTGTCATTCGCCGCTGCTGCAACTTCCCTCCTTACACCGCACGTGTGCATTCACCAGGACAGTAAAAGACATTTGGATATATATTAACCGTCCTCATGCTGCGTCTTTGTGTTTTTATGGCATTTCATTGCATTGAGTCCATGTTCACAGCTTGAAGCCTTTAACCAAATTTTTTGCAAATTACAGTCCGGGCCAACAGCTGTCACTAAACACACAGGAGTCATGTAACGTTGTTATACATTTAAATATAACGGAAGAATGGCATAATAACAATTTCACGTGAATTTTCCAATGCACATTTTAATATTTTACCAGATTCAGTGTCTTTCACTAACCCTCAAATTGTCTGTCTGGACTTTTTTGCTTATTTTAACCATAAAAGGGCCACAAAATGTCCTGTGAATAACTTTCAATATCTGGCAGTGATTTACAATGTACTGCATGTTAAAATAGTGTATTAACAATTTAAAAACAGAAGAAAACACGCTGCAGTTGTACATGGACACCAGATTTTGCGTGTTATTTGAATTTGAACAGTATAAAACATGTTTAAAAATAACATTCGTTTGTGTCAATGTGCAAAAACAGAACAACAAAATTGAAACTATGTACAGGTGTTTTCTGCGATACACTGCGTTAAAGGGTTAAAGGCTTTCTGAATAAAATTGTATGTCTGCTCGAGTTTACTGTGAACTCTTCTGCACCAAAGTCCATGGAGAAAATCACTGTTTTTTATCTCATCTGAACACATGAGCTGCTGATCTACTGCTGCCTCATCTGTTATATTCTTGTCACTTAGGTAAATGTGACATAAAATTTTCCTTGAATTCACAAAGACACCACATTTATATGTACTGATCAAGGCAGCAGTGGATTAATAAAACATCTGTGTGCTGTGATGTTAAATCAATGATTTTCTCCATGGACTTTAGTTCAAGAGAGCGAGCGGAACAGAAAGAAGCATTTTACGTTTGACGTAATCTGTAGATTTACAAAGATGTCTATGGTATCATGAGGTGACATCAGGGAATATCTTCAGTGCAAGAACTCTACACTCTTGTGATGCGTTTCCTTTTTTCCAGTCTGATTTCGGGGGATCTTTAACCATGCTCGGTTTCGGTCATGAACTTTTAGAGTCCATGAAAACGTCTTTGCAGATCATCCAGAACAAAAGCGTCCGCTGATGTGGCTGACCGAATAAAGGCCCGTCATCTCTGGCTGTGCTTGATGTTGTGTTTTCGTCCGGCCGCAGCCTCGTCTCTGTGAGCGTCTGTTATTGGAACCCCCCGAGAATGCTCCAGCTCGCCCCCGGCACATGCGCTCTTGCTGCACGGTGTAACAACGACAGACATTGGTGAGCGTCTCTGTAGCCTGTTCTGGGTGTCTGTGTTGAGGGGAAGGCTTGTTGGGACAGTGTTGTGGCTTGGATGCTGCTGGCCGGACACCCAAGATGCGGGTTGGAGACAGAAGCTCCTGTTCATACCTGACTCCCCAGGCTGTGGGTTCTTCTCGGGTGTTTTCAGTCATGTTGGGAAATTTTGGAGTAATAAATCAGATGAAGAGGATTTTTTTTTCTTTTGCTGACTGGCGTTTTATAAAATATCTGACCCAGCAGTTTAAATGACTTTGACTGCCCTTATTCTGTCTTGGAGTAGAAGAAACACACACTTATTATCAATATACCCACCAGCCAGCAGCTAATTGGATCCACTTTTTGCTGGAAAAGTAACACAGCTGTAAATGCAAAACAGTCTAAAAGGGTATTTTTGTGGCAATGTGTCATCGTTCATATGATTTAATCTCTTTCTTTTGTGAATGACTTATTTTATATTCACACAAAAGGCCATATTTTTACTCAGACAAAATCATCTAATTAGAATAAATTAGATTTTATAATGGGGGAATTCAGCAACAATTACAGCAAGAAAAAAACGTCAAAGGTCAAACAAATACAAAGAAGGTTACAGACTAAATTGGAAAATAAGCAATAAAACAAGACCAGGGTCTGGTTATATATTGTCATGTATACAATGGATACTTTTTTAATATGTAAGTAAATGAACATGAGAACGTGCAGTAGCACAGAATTGCAATGACAGGTGAATTTTAATAATGCAAATTACAAGTATTTGACAGCCTAATAGTGTTATAACGCCATGCTGGAGTAGTTGACAGGTTGCTACAGCGTTTTACAGCAACAAAGAAGAAAATGAAGACAAGACGACTGTGCCACTTGATAATCGCTTTAATGTGATTTTTACCATTAAACTAGAAAGAACAGTTCAATAATTCATGGTCATTACACAGAAACCTGTACTACAGGTTTTTCCACGTAACGAGTTCCTGCATTAACATTAATATGCAGAGTTTTCATTGATCATAGTCCCCCATTTTGTCCCCTGATCAACCTACAGGGCAATAAAACACCAACTAGTGTGTTGTATTGAGTAAGTAGCTGTGTTTGTATTTGAACCCAATTTTAAGTATTTTTGTTCCTGCTGCACATCATACCTTCCCCCCCCCCATTATGGGATTATTATCATACTATTACCTCAGAGTTATGGGATTATTATCATACTATCACCTCCCTATTATGAAATTATTATCATATTATTACTTCAGAATTATGGGATTATTATCATATTATTACCTCAGAATCATGGGATTATTATCATACTATTACCTCATAATTATGGGATTATTATCATACTATTACCTCCCCATTTTGAAATATCATCATACTATTACCATGCTGTTTCAAGCCTCTGAGTTGTTGACTACTGTGTGCGTGTGTGTGTGTGTGCGCGCGCGCTATCATCACCATGGAAACCTGTCTTGAATTTCACAGATTTTATGAGTGAACTCCTTTCAGGTCAAGCCTCTGTCTGGAGTCAGTTTTTTGGCACAGTAGCTTAAAAAAATATGCAAACAGATCCACCCAATCACATACCATTAGTGTCTGTGTATGTGTGTGTGTGCGTGTGTGTGTGAACTGAACTGCTCAGCGTCTATAAGCTCTGTGTTCTTGAAAGAAGTCCTCATTATTCCCCATGATTTATCCCTGCCATGTCTTGGAGGAGCCTCCTGGAATGCTGCCGCAGTGGTTTCTGCGCTGCTCGGGTTGGAAGACGTAGGCGGAGGTTTGGCAGAGGAAAGGCAGGGCCAGAGGGGGATGATGGGAAGTGGTTGGACAAGGCAGGCAAGAGCGCAAGAAGTTTGAATATTCCTCATGTAAACAGTGTTGTTGGAGAGCTTCATTTCTCCCCCTGCCTGTGCTTTATGAAACCCCCGTGTGCATGTTTGTTCTATTTACTCAATTCACTGTGGTCCTGTTTGACATGCCACATGTGTTGATGCTGCAGCTTGACCTCTGCCACAAGATAAATACATGCAAGTTTAGATTTGACTCCGCTTTTAAGGTATTTCATCTTAGTGTGCAACACATCAATCTGCATGTTTGGTTGTGTAGTACTAACAAGCAACCAGCAAGGAATCAAAAGACCTTTACCAGACTGTTTCCCTAAAACTTGAAAAGCCATGCCACTGACACTTAGTACGTTTCCATACATAGTTAAGCATCCATCATTCCATCAGTGGCAATGTCCTGTGTTGTATTTACATTTCAATACTAAACGTGCACTAGAACACTGTTCTGTTTATCACAGATGATGGATTGTCTTACGTGATTTTCAGATTCCTGTACAGTAGTAATTCAACTGGGTGTGTTCGTCAGACTTTAAGAACTTCGTTTTTGTACAATTTCAGTCATACTGACATGTTTAAATGTATTTTAGAAGTCCAGTTTTAATCGTTTGTGTTTTTTTTGTAAAAGTATGAGTCAGCTGTTTCTAGTCAAAGTCCAGCCCCCTTGTCGTTGAGTCTGTCTTAAACAGATTCTTCAATGGTTTTGTGTTTTAAACTGTTTACAACTCATCTATTTTAAGACATATTTGTGTATGAATGGGGGCAACATCATTCATATGCTAATTTGATGAAGGTCTAGTACTGAAATGTTGCATTTAAATATAATATTTCAAGTTAGACAGTGTGCAGGACTCTGTTTTATTTAGCTCTGACCATCACAGTGAAGGTCAGCAGGTGAGAACCTGGGAGGGAATCACTGACCCTTCACTTGTTTCCAGCTGGTGCCATTCCATGTTTTCAACAGTGTTTTTTTGGTTCAGCGTGGGTATATGTACCACTCACTATGTGTGTGTGTGTATCCCATGGCTTAGTCACTTATCACTGCAGTTAGCCGGAGCTGAACAAAGCCCCCTCGTAATCAGGCTTCCCCACTTCCTGTGGTCGTAGATGTTCACAGATCTTGCAGAGTGAGAGGGAACGAAATGTTGCAACTGGGGAGTGAGTGGTGCAAGAATAGCACAAGAGAGGGTGTGAGAAAAGAGCATATTTCTGTTGACACTGTTGATGTCATGATTGTCATGTTTTTCAGCTAGAATAACCCCTTATGTCTTATATGTAGAGGTTGATCCATATGAGTTTTTCCTATTTAAATACATTTTTAAATTAAACAACACTGATTGTTTTATGTGTGCACTGCAGTGCAATTGTATCCAGTATTTTCAATCAAAATAATGCATAACATAAACATTAAAGGCATGAAACAGATCATCAACAAACAATCAAAGTTAAATCTTTGTGACTCAGCAACATATATTAAGTTTCTGGGAATAAAAAATGTCTCATTTGTAATAGTTTGCCAATCAAACAATAATAATCAGCCTATGCCAATCATTTAAGAGTGGCTAATATTGTTCGGTACAAAGTGATTGTTGTGTGTCAAACTGTGGGAGAACAAGGCGACAAGATAGAACGAGATTTAAAACTTCTATCTAGCAGATATTTTGTCACACAAAAGAAAAATCCTGTGCATATTGATGCTGCCGTTTCATCTCCATCTGCCCCACAATCCCTGTCTCTCTCAGTCTGCGCGAGTCCTCTAGCTCATGGAGGCTGTGTCCGACTTTAAACTCACAGTCCACGTTTATGACATTCGTAAACTGTTTTTATTGTCGCTAACTGATGAGTCCATTCATGCACATTCCAAACTGAGTCGGGTCTCTTCCAGCGCAGAAACTTTGAGGTCGAGGGCTTTAATCCTGGCATCCTCGCATTTGAATCCACATCCTAACATTTATGCATGTGTGAAAACTGGGAAAGGACTTTAATTAGACCTCTGGCAAATTACATGCCCTATAAACTTTAACCTATAAGCTCTTTAATAAACAAGAAGCACAGTTGCAATGCAATTTTATCACCCACTGTAAAAGCCAAAATGCTAAATTTACCTTTTCCTCACCATGCTTCCTTGACTCCATTTATAAAAGTGTTGTCGAGGCTGTTTTCCTCCTAATGTTCTTCCCCCTTTTTTTGTCTTCCAAAGGGAGAAAGTGCATGGAGCAAAAACCACAAACCAAACACAGTAAGACGTGCTTGAAGGCAGGGATGAGGAGTGTAGAAGAATGTTGGCACTGAAAAGAGAGCAGGCATCCTAGCATGAAAGTGAAAAAGGTAGAACAAGGGAGGGAGAAGTAGAGGGTGAGGGAAAACGGGGCAAAATTATCACACACATTTGTAAGAGCCAAGCCTCCTCATTCCTCAGCAGCCCCTTCACAGAGGCCGAGTCTGTTTCCCCCAATGCGAGCATAGCACATCAAAGAGCCACAGCAGCGGGTCTCCATAGCGACGCCCTTCAGCCGCCGCAGATGCAGCAGCACCGTCGTCGGGAGATAGCGCTGGCAGCCAAACCGTGCAGGCAGCCTAATAACTGGGTGCTAGCAGATGACTGATGAGCCAATTTACCTCCGTCCTCGTCTGGAGGTCAAGAGCTAAGTTCACCCAAATGTGGCCGAAAACGCACAAGGGGGTGTAAACATTTCACCAACAGGTGAACTAAAAGTCGTGCAACTTGACAATATTTGCTCATGAGAACTAGTTCAACCTCTTTCATTTGTCACCTATTGAACGGTAATTGATCAAAACACTAACTCCTCTATACTTTTCTATTCCAAGGACCAAAACTTCAAGTTATGAACTTGTCCAACATGTATTTATTACACTTTTTTTTTAATTTCCTCTGAGGATAGAAGTGTCAAAATAACTTAAATTGCAGGTATTATGATTGTGTTGTTTCTAATTGCAATTTCAATCAATTAAACGGCCCGAGTATACAATGTGTTTTCATGCATAGACCACATAAAACATTAAATATGTCATGTTTCCTTTATTAACATATTCATGTCTGGACTGCTTTTACCTGGGGTTTATAACTGTTGTAGAAGATTTAAGATGTACCCTTTAAGTTGTTTTATTCCTTTATTTATGCATTTCAATTAACCAGGTAGTAAAAAGGTGCATTCACTGTCTGGCTCTGTGTGAGCAGTGATCCCCCCCCCAGCAGAAAAACATGAAAACCTTACACTAAAGTATTTACCTATTTGTCGCAACTCAACATTTTCAAGCTTTGATACGTGGAGCAGTGTGGTGTGTGTGTGTGGGAACCTGAACACACAGAGTCTGCGTTATTTAATTATTGACAAATATGAGCTGAAGAATTTGTGGCAGAGAACCAAAAACAAGCAAAAAAAAGTCATTTTTTTTCTCTTTCACTCTCTCCGTCAAGCGTGTGTCAACAGCTCCAGGGAAAGGCATATGAGGAAAAGAGAGAGAGAGAGAGAGAGAGAGGGAGGGATACAGAGAGATACAGTTACTGTCTGCCCCCGCATGGCTTTTGCTCTCTCTCTCGTTTTAGGTACCGGAATCATAAGGAGCCCCAAGCCACTGTGTTGGCCTTATATAGCATGTTTGAAAACTTCTTGGCGGTTGACAGGAGGGACCGGGGCCAGCAGTGTAAAAAGTCTTATGTATCAGCAATGCAGTGCAGAGACTGAGCAGACATCCACGCACATATGCGAGGAATGGCGTGTAGCAGTAGCTGTCTGGCACACATTTGCGATCCCTGCTGTTGTTTTGAGTGAGAGGAGGAGGAGGAGGAGGAGGAGGAGAGCGGCTGTATTTGGTGCTCCCTCTCTTGCCCTCTTTCTCTCCCAGAGGAGGAGAGAAAGGAGAGGTAGAAACAAGGAGAGTGTGAGGAAATAGTGGCACTGATTTGCAGGTAAGAGTGTGTTTTTTTTTGCATATTCTTCTACCTGTAGTTTAGGTGGTGCATTAGGAAAAGCATTTTTTAATTCATGTCTATTTTTTTGCAACTCCATGTACTCTGAGTGACTTTTTTAAGGCAATAATAAAGTGCTGCAGGTGTATGAGGTCGAATAGGAGAGTTTCTGTGGATGACACCGAGGCTGAAAGTGCTTCTCTCTGCATGTTGTGAATGTAGGCGAGTCTGCCACACTCTCACGGGGAAAGACGTTCCCACGGGAAGCAGAGCAGACACTGCTCCTTTTAGAGTTGCTCGTTTGAGGCTCTGAAGTTGTGATTTGTGGTGGAGCAGGGTCGTGGAGGAGGCGCGCGGCAACTGGTCAACACGGCCCCCGACACGTGTTTTCTCTCTCAGCGTAAACTTGCATCTGCTGTGGCATCACAGGAGGTGAAGGGGAGTGTTTGAGAAAAGTCTGCCTCTCTTCAGAGAGAAGATGCAGACAGACGATGGTGAGCCTTCACCTCTGACCTTGTACTCACACAAGGATGGCAGTGAAACATGGATGCTCAAAGGGTCACAGAGGCTTGGATCTCCTGTGTCACGCTACCGTGTCAGAACAGCAGAAAGGAATGTAGTTTATTTACCATAAAACCCAAACGCTTGTGTTGACATTACATAACTTTGAACTCAGTGCCCTCACCCTGGCATCACACATTTCAAACTGCTCATAAGTGTCACAGGAAAGTGCTCTGCCACCTTGTCAGAAACCCACTCTTTAACCGCCTCCCTGGTGTGTCATTAACATTAGGACTGATGCTCTGGAGCCGCCGCTGAGCTGTCCCTCTTGAACTATTCTCTCACTTCTGTCTGTTTTCTTCTATTCCTCAATTACAAACCTGTTCTCCGCCTGGGCGATTTATCTTCCGACATGTCAGAGAAGTGAAACCTCGGCAACCTTGAGAAAAATTTAATAAATCACATGGAAAAAGGCCTACCTTGTAAGAAAATGGTGACATCTAATGGTGGGACAGCAGATTTCACACACACCTCTTTTTATTGTAGCGCACATCAGGGAACTACGGTGGCCTTTGCATACCAGAAAGGATTCTCTTTTGATTGCGGAGTAATCTTCCACTTTATAAGTTGAAGAATTGTGTCGTTCAAATAGCTTTAAATGGCTGTAGGTAGTAAACGCATCAGCACAAATGTGTTGCTCACAGCGTCATATTTTAAAAGATTAAACTGGCTGCTATTGGTATCAGTTTTGATCAATTATCTGACATAAAAAAAGTGATATCATGTCTTTTTATTGCATAAAATACGGCTCCAACTGCAAAAACCTGCTACTTTTTGCATTATTCAATATGGTGGCCTAGCACAATAGCATTGGTTCATTTAAACATTTCAGGTAGAAGGATATGTTTTAAGGTGATAGTGATTGCAGTGTTTACATAGGCTTCTAACTGTCATTTAACAACGTTAAGGTTTTGCAGAGACAAGCAAACAAACACACAGAGATCTTGGTCAAACATGAACCCCTCCGGCTGCGTCAGCTCCAAAGTATGTGCTGCGACGTGTTATAAAAGCAATAGTGACCAGGGAGGATGGCATTTAGCGCGCAACCACGAGTGACCAAGCTGGAATTAGTGGACGGGGGGCCAACGCGCTAACTTATTCCTGTCAATAAGTGACCGGCTGAGGAGGATAAAAAGCAAGCGTTTAGATTCTTTTTAAAGGAGTTGAAGCACAAGCGAAAGCAAGCAATCTGTTTTCAGATTTACACTTGTAAGAAAAGTGCAGACAAAAACATAAATTGATGCTTTTGCTGAAGTAATTGCTAGAAAACCAGCCTCCACGAATCCATGTGTTCTAGAAAGCCTATATTTTCTTGGACTTCTCCGAGTGTGTGTATATACCATTGATTTTGGTTTGGCGCTGTTTCTTTATTCTCGCTTCACTGTGCCATTTGTGGTCGAATGAGAGTAAGCATCCTGTAGCCACCCCCTAATTAAACAGGAACTGATAGGCAAACGCCGCCCCCGTACAGACCCATCGGTGGTGTCCAACGTTGGCTCCGTCCAGTAATGATGAAAACATGCTTGATTTCGGCTTCCACGGCAGTGCTGCCCTTTTTTTTTTAAGTGTTAGAAAAATTGAGATCCTGCACGTCAGGTGAGCTTTGGTTTTGAGCTGGTGCCAAATGTTAAACCTCTCTCCCAGCATTCCAACTCCAGTAAAAATGACTTCACATCTATGATAGTCGGTCATGCTCCCCGCAGAAGGCTTGTTAGAGTCGGGGGTTTTCAACCTGTGTCCAAAGCGAGCCACAAACACACATCTGATATTCATCATGTCTTTGTTTAATGGGCTGTTTTGTCGTCTGTAGCTCGCAGCGATTTGGTCGTAACCGTACGAGGGTTGAGGCAGCCAAGCCAGAGCCCACTTACCACTCAATGTGGCCTGACCGTGATCAAATAGCTGCTCCCTCAGTGAAGCATTAGCTTTGGCCTTGTGCTCGTCCACTTGATGAAGTTTCCCCGGGCCTCAAACCCGACATCGGCATGTCGGTTTTGAGGTGAAATAATGTTAATGGCAGTCAAAATTGTTGAAATAAGAAGGCCGTTCAAGGTGATGAATCTCACTGTAAATAACCTCCTTTATGTTGTGGTACATTGTGTCTGAAGCATTTATGGTGGAAGCAAATGTGTTTGCCTTTTGCTGGACGATGTGTTCGGTGCCCATTTATAGTGTGTTAACCATGGTGAAGTGTAAAGAAAATATAGCCCCCTCTCGTGTTATCCACAAGATTTATGGTGAATTCTTCACCAGGAGACGAGGAACTCGCCGCGTATGTTGATATCCCGACGCCAAAAAAAGCCTCCAAAGAGCTTCAAAGCATTTTTTTTTCCCTTTTTTGTCCGGTCTCTGTTTTGTCATTCGTACACAACCATCACAGGGGGTGGTTTTCATGCTGTGAGAAAAAAAGCCCTGCTTGTGTTGCGATAGCGTGTGTTGATGGACGTCAGTGGAAACAGCTGGTGGGCAGCGTGTTCTGCCTCTGCAAAAACAACTATTTAGGCTTTCTGTTTATACACCCAGACCCTTTTCATCCTGTTTGGGGCCAGCAGCTTCTGAAACAGCAGTGAGACGTTCACTGTCCAGCCTGTGACTCACCGTGAGCGTGGTTCTGCGTAGATATTCACCAATAACATGTTGACAGAGCTTATCCGTTGTTTTAAAGGGCCAGTGTATAAGAATTAGAGACACCTAATGGTGAGATTGTGGATTGCACATTAAATGGAAGGACGCCTCGGCTCACTCCTCCCTTTTTTAAGACCGTCTGAACGTTAATCTATTTGTTTCTAATAGTTGAAATCTCATTTCATATTATAGCAGCGCGAGTAGAGCTTTGATTCACCGGTAAACACACTGACAACAGACACATCTTTACAGTCAGTGTGTGGAGCTTGTTGCTCTTAACTCATGCGGTTGGATCACTGATAAGAGATGTCAACATCAGGTCTGAACAGGACCTCAATTACGTTCACGCCACTGTGTTATAAGCTTTCGCTTCAAAATGGGACGTAGAAATCACCTATAAATGCAATATTTAATGTTATATATACGCACGCACGGGGTAGTATGTTCCGTTTCTCACAATAAAGCCTCCTAAATGTTACTCACTGGACATTTAATTAACAATGAAACATGGGACTCTTGTATAAATGACTGATAGCATTCTAGTGGTAAATCTTTCCCATTTCCAGTTCTTGTGTTTTGGCAGGACGCTGCCAAGTTTTTATTTTGCCAATCTCTTACTCCTCCTCCATTTAACTCTCGCTGGCTGTTTGAGCTTCGGTCCTTATTTGGCCCCTGTTTGGAAAGTTAAGAATTTACATTCTCCGGCTCGCTGCCATCATTGCAGCAGTGGCTCTCGTGTGGGCAGGAGCGAGTGCTTGAGAAATTTTGAGTGTGGTCGAACCCATGGCAGGCTTATTCACCGAAGCTAGAGGCATGATTTATGCCCAGTGGCAAACACTTTAGGTTGAACAGCTGAACGGGACTACAATAATCCTGTCACCTGGTTACACTGTCACTTTAATCTGTTACCGTCACTTTAAACCCTGAAACATGTCACTTTAAATCTGTTAAATTGCACAACCAGTGTTCACTTTATGTACAGTTCTTATTTCTTGTTTATATGCATATGTTTACACTTATTTTATGCATATATGTTATGTTAGTTTTTTTTTTTTGTAATACTCTTATTCCTTGTATATATGCATATGTTTACACTTATTTTATGCATATATGTTATTTTAGTTATTTGTAATATTTATATTTTTCTTATGTATATTTATACTTTTTTTTCTACAAAAGCATCTCTTTTTCTACTTTATGCTGGTGTTTTGTGAGTGGACAGCAAAGTAAGAATTTCATTGTACAGGGAAACGTGTTTCTTTACTGTGCATATGACAATAAACACTTTGAATCTTGAAGTAGATGAACTAGGATCAGACCGATTACTGCTGCTGAGACGTCAACGGGGAAAGATTTGTTCTGCTTTTCCTGCTGCAAAACTGACACTTTTTGCCACGCTGGATATCAAAAAGATTTTTTGTTTGTTTGTTTTAAAAAGCACAGAAGAAGGGCGTGAGCCAGGTGTATTTTGAGGTCCAAGGATGCAGTTATTATACAGTGATTCAATGATATAATATGTAACATTTCTGCATTAAAATATCTAAAAATGATGGGTTTCCATACCAGCTTCCTGCCTTTATACTTACGAGTGTCGGCTAGGGCCCACATGTGCGTCCAACCCAAACATTGCGATAAATATAAACTAATAAAAAACTAAACATTTTAGGCAAAGAAATAACCATAATGTAAACAAAAGAAGCTATACTAAAAAACAATTCTATTAACTACTGAAATTACCACAAAGAACAAAAACTAATAAATAACAACAAAGACCACAATTCCAATAATCCCGTCCTGCTTCCTGAGTTGTTGTTTTGATTGAGAGACACCTTGAGAGCAGAACTTCCATGCTGCGCAGGTGTTAACTCAGCGGACCAGACTGCTGAGTCATGCTTCATTATCATTCACTCTCCATTCAAATGAGAATAAAGAAATCGTTAAATCTATTCCTAATCAGCGCTGTCAGTGTAAGAACAGCGAATGTGAATAAGACGAGGGCAGTTGAGTGAACTCCTTGAGTCTCACCTTAGCCCCTTGACCCTTGTTGTGGCTAATTCGCCCCTGTCCCACCTCAGGTGACCTCTGTTTGCCCCTTAATGAGGCCTCTTGGCTGGGTTGAGATTGTGTAGGCCTCCCTCCCGGTGACTCGCTTGACTCCTTGTTATGTCTCAGTAGCTTCCCAGACGCCCCTCGTGACTCAGTGAGATTATAAACTCGCTGTTTTTAAATGCTTAAACCCACTATGACTCTCTCTCTTTCTCTCACTGTTGGAGACGTTGCGGTGATGTGATTAGGGAGACGTGTGTGGATATTCAAGAAAAGGTCAGAATTCGCTTTATTTCAAAACATTTCTTTAAAGAAAATCTCATATTTTAGCATTTCTCTGCAATATTTTGTATATTTTTAGTGAGGAATTGGCTGATACAGACAATGACCACATTATTAGGTACACATGCTGCTGTAGCTCATCTGCTTCAAGGTTCAATGTACTGTATTGTGCGTTTGTCTTCACACCTTGGTTGTACTTGAGTTCTTATTTGAGTTACTGTTCCTTTGTCATTTACACACCTGTCTTTGCAATGTTTTTGCAATTGCTGGTTATAGAGAGGTGGTAAATGGACTGGTTAACAGCTAAGATGAATTCAGAAGGCTCTATCAGGCTGATATTTGTTTCTGAGGTTGCTCAAGGTTGGGCCGCACGGTTGGTGTAGTGGTCAGCACTCTTGCCTTTGCAGCAAGAAGACCCAGGGTCCTTTCTGCATGGAGTTTGCATGTTTTCCCCATGTGGAGGATAAAGCGGTAGAAGTTGCATGGATGGATGGATGAATGGATACTCAAGGTTATGATGTCGGAATCATGAACATGCAGTTGTAGCAGGTGTACCTAATTAAGTGACCAGTATGGTGAGTTTAAAAACAAATAACTGAGCTGGATCCTTTCACAGACTGTGACGTATAGCAGAGATGAAGCTGCACAAACAGTAAGTGATGGATGAATGTCAGGTGTTAGTCTGGTCTGAAGATGATCACTTCTCACACTATCTCTCTGAGCAGCTTCAAACCAACTGAAGCGTGAGTCAGTCTCTCTCTCCCGCCTTATATGGATGAAGTCCATCGTGGCTGTAGCTGATGTCCTGTGACGTGGTGAGGATGTTATGTTACAGTGGAACACTGTATTTGTGTTAGATTACTCATAAACAAAATAGTTTTTAAATGCTTAATTCTGTATTTACATACATGTATACATATGAACTTGCATGCAACATAACCCAAAAATAATGGAAAAGACGGAATATAATTATGAACATAAAGAATATAAAGAAAAAATATGTTTCCTTAAGTTAATCACTTCCATTTCTGCCAATTTTTAATTCTCATTTATCTTATAAATCACCTTTGCTGTGGTGTAAACATCCTTTAGTGTCTCGTGTCTCGAAAGTCTTTTTGGACACGTTCCCACCGGTATGTTGTGGTGTTCAAAAGAACCCTGCTTTAAATATCTCTTTCTTCCTTTTTTCTTTTTCCATGTGAAGAAAAAGCATGTGTGCGGTCTGCATTGTCTTCTCCACATTCCCTCCAAAAACTGAAATAAATAAGCACTTTGATATGTATATGGCCAAATGTTCTGGATTCTCTAGAGTGATGCATGTGTTTACAACAGCAACCATTCTGTCAGCTGTGAATAAAGGCAGATACTCTTCAGGGCCACCAGGTCCACCAGCACTGATGTATGAATGTCAGCCGCGGCTCCAGGTTGGTGCAGGAACAGTGAAGAACAAGCATGAGCTGACTCGCCTCTGGCTCCACTGATAGCAGAAACGTCACGTTACCTCAGGAAAGCTGCAGTGCAGCAGCAGCAGCAGTGGAGTTGTTATTTCAGACGTAGCAGCTGACAAAGAGAAATATGTTCATGAAAACCTGGGAATATACTGCACAGGCGTATTCTTCAATTTAATTAAAAAAATTAATGAATTATGCTGGAGTGTTTAAGGCTCTGTTTTTGTTAAAAAAAAAACTCCAGGGTGGTATTTTATTTTATCCTGGACGTGCAGAAATCAAGACGTCTGGAAACCATGACGACAAGTTACCTGCATTCACATCATGACTGCTTCTCACTTGTCGCAAACTGGACTATCAGCTGAGAATGGAAAGTTCCATTTAAACTTTGAATTCCTGGTCCACCTCGCTGTTCATCTCACAGCAGAGAATCTTACTCTTACTTTTGTTATTTCACCCCATGGCGTGGAAGTGAAGTAACATATAATACATGGTTTGACCCATGATTGACAGACAGTGATTTTTTTTAACATCCTCTCAGACTGTATTGTAAAACCGACGTAACAGAAGATATAAACCACATTGTCTAAGATAAACACATGTACATAAATCAGCATCTCTTGGTTGAAAATGTACAACTACTGTATTGTATTACATTTGTTTTAATGTGTACCTAATAAACTGGCAACTGCCATGTACATGCATGAATCTGGACTGCACTTTCCCCTGAAGCTGTTTCACCGTAGCACCTGCAGCAACAGCAGTTAAATCCTTTTTATTACAAAACCTGACCAGACGCACAATGACTCACAAGTTGTGGTGATGCAAACTCCATATATGCACTAGCACTATGCACTTGTAAACGTTGGCCTATAAATTCAGATTTTATGGTATTAAAAATGGCACGGAACAGCATCGACTGGCTGACCTCATGGTGCAGATCATGTTGCAGCAAAGCAGAACATTAAGCCACAAAATAACTGCAACATGTATGCGCTCTTAAAGGAGGCTACGTTTCAGATATATCAGACAAATATATAGACGTTTGTATCATGAGTTGTTTTGTCATAGCATCTCCCCATATTTGACCTTCTTTTAAATGTTTCATTAAGTTCATACATGTAAAACTCTGGCTACTAGTGTTTAAATTTTTCTTGATCACATCATATTAAATGAGGTGGCACCTGCTCTGCTGTGATTGTTATCCAGCTACTGTATTCTGATACACTTGATAGTGGAATTACAAAGTCAACAGGTCTTTTGTTTTCCCACAGCAAAGTAATTACAGTCGCTTCCTTCCCTGCCTGCGTCTGCCGTCCAGCGATTAAATGTGCTCCCAAAACATCCAGCGGTTTCACCGCAAACACATTTGCAGCTTCGCCTTAATTTAACCATGCACACATTCCCCTGCATGCATGCACGTTAATGCTAAAGTAAATGGAAGGCGCCCTATTTGCGTTTGTTTATTCCTCGCAATCAGTGATGTGTGGTGCAGAGGGCAACGCAGACTATTAGGAGCCTGTCACGGACATGATCTGCAAAGTGTTTTGGGAACTAAATTAGCCTGAGATACCCTAACGGCTATTTAAAGATGCTACATGCAGCATTGCAACATCAGGAAATCAAAGCCGCTCTTATTTTGAGGCGATATTATAATTAGGGGACAAGTGATACTGTTGCTGGGAGGTCTGGCAACAGGTACTGGCTCTGGACTCTGCATTTTCTAGTGCTGCTGTGCCACCCAGCTGCATCTGATGGCAAACCTACTGTTAAACATGTGGAGACGAGATGCTGTTTGGAGCTGAGCATTATAGTTTCTCACTGTGAAGCTGCTCTGCAAAGAGAGATGTCAACAACAATACAATATAGTTTGTTGTTGTTGTTGTTGTGTGTGTGTGCCCTGTTTTTATGCTGTCTCTTGGCCATGTTGTCATTGTAAATGACATTTGGTTCTCAGTTGACTTACGTGGTTAAATAAACACTACATTTTCGAGATATAGTTGGTTATTTGTCTAAATTTAAATGTCCAATGTTCAGCAGGGTGTATTGGCAAATGAGTATGTGTGTACATATATATACAATTATTTTAAAATAAAAGCATAGTTTGGTTTTGTAGCCTTGAAACACACTTTTCACATGTACTTTAGACAAGGACCTTGCTTTTGGAGGTGGCCATCTTGCATCACCATGTTTCTATGGCAGCAATTTTGCTTTTGCACTTGCACATTCACTAAGAAATAAGACTTTCTTTCACTGGATCTTTAAAAGTTGTTTAATAGTTGTCAATTTGTTGTTTAAAGGACAAAGCATGTCTTTTGTTTTGAATTAGAAAGTGGTAGACTGGCATTTTTCCATCCTTTTTTACAGACTAACAATAGACCCACTTTATCCATCCATCTTCTACCGCTTTACAATTGACATGAGGGTCGTGGTGGGAGCTGTGCCAATCTCAGCTGACATTGGACTGTAGGCGGGGCATCGCACGGCCACATACACAGACAAAAAATGATTATCCTGTGATGCGGACCTAAAACTATCAACAAGACAACAAGAAAACAACCTCACCCACGACCTATCCCATTTCCAAGTGAGGCTTTTCATACACATCTGATGACATGGTTCAGTCAATATCCTTAAATGACAGTAAAGAGACACAGTAAAAACATAAATATATAATGTGCAGGAAAAAGTTAATAACTTACTTGAGTTATTTTTTGTCCTGTGAATTTCTGCCACCTAATTGTTTATGTGTGAATGAGACAATGCTGTCTGCCTTGTCCTTCAGCCAAAGGACTGCATCTCTGACTCTCGGATGACCTAATCCGACACAGTGACCATGTGAAAAGGCAAAAATATTATTTGTGTGTGTGTGTGTGTGTGTGTGTGTGTTTGAGGTACATGAGTCATCATTGTGTCCTCTCAGAATAACATGCAAAATGTGAGTGAATGTGTGTCCTGACAGTGAACTGTGCAATTCAATCGTGAATTGTTTTCTGACGCTGACATGACTTTCTGTTTTAGTGCAAAGTCAGCGCCGACTGTGCTGTTGCCTGGAAAGGCCCTGAAATGTTTCCCACACAGAGGAGCAGTCTGGTTTTTGGGGGCAGTGGCTATTTCTGTGCTGCTGAATGGGAGTTTGGGAATATTCAGGCATTTAGAGAAAAGATTCTTAGAAGTCTCTCCCTCCCTTGTGAAACACGGGCCTAAAATATCTTCAGATTTTACAAAGAGCCACTAGTTTATATCCCTCAATCATGGTTGGACTTCACTTCTGTCCCCTTCCGCTCCTCAGCTCTGACATAAAAGCTGTCACATTGTGTTTCTCCACTCGTCTCACATCTGTTTCTTTTTCTTCCTTTAACAGGTCACCACATCATGTCAAACAACGACCAGCTATGAGGTGGTGAGTAAACAACGTGCATGTTTGTGTGCTTGTGTCGCATGTGTGTGAAGTTGGCCGCCAATACGGTCACAAAGGAAACACTTAAAGATCTCGTTGACCTCTGAAATCCCTGTCGTTACGCTGCTAAATCCTTCCTGGAACTGTTTCACACACACTCACACACACACACAGGAAACACTATGAGGCCACTGTGGAAGGTTTAAAGGTCAGACTCTGTAACCATAAGAGCTTCCGCCATCTCTTCAAAGAAAAATCAGTCCAGACACCGTGTGAGCATGTGTTTTCAGCTGAAGAGGTGATAAGACATTTTGATTTAATGGAGGAGCTGACTTGTTGACTTAAACTCAAAATAATAATGATGATAAAATACTTCATTCATTTGTGTAATGAAACAAGTAAAAATTCAAGAAAACTATGTGTTTAAATCCAAGAACTGTACACGTCTCACACGTGCGCAAATGCAACTGAAAGTAGCAGTGTCGCCGAATTGCATTATGGGTCTGTTGCTTCTCTTTGTGTGTGTCAGAAGTTGAGAAATATTGGACATAGCAAGTTAGCTGTGTGAGTTTTAACATTATTGTTATCAACAACAAAGGTGCTAGCCAACCAAACCACATTTAAGAATTTGCTTAAACTCTACACAGCTTTCCCACTCTTTCAATGAGGGACATCAATTTAGAGACGTTAGCAACTCTTGCTATGCAGTTAGCCATGACGGACACTGCTGTGCTAACCTCCGATAGCCACCGAGCGTCATGCTCGTCCACTGTCAAGTGTTAAACCGGCACATATGTATGAGTTTGCTGTGTGGAATAGTTTTTGTCCTCCATGTTTTAAGGGATTGTTTACATTTACAAGTATTTAGGTTTTAAGGCAGAAGAAAATACTAATTTAATAATTGAATTGACAATAAGCCCACAGCCTTAAAAAAACAACTCAAAACCAACAGTTTAAAAATGTATTATGCTGCACCACACAGAACACTTCATCAGGCATCACCAAAACAATCCCATCTGAATATATTCAGATGGGATTTATTTATTTTATTTATTTGAATTTCAGATAATTGATTTCACTGCATCACTTCGTGACCATTCAAGAGTGAATTACAATGACGTTTCCCCACACACACACAGTCTGTGATATTTTAAAATGCAAAGATTACTCACACTGATGTTATGACCAAATTAGGAGCATTCCGAACTCCAGTGGGCTTTTTTAAATGACCACGGCAGCTTGTTTAACAGTCCTCCCCACTTTTGTTTACAGAGCTCACATCAGCCTGAGACGCTGCACTTAAACTCTGCGATGAGATTTTCCTCAACACATTGATCACTGTCAGGGTGTGTGTGTGTGTGTATGCATGTACTTCCTTTACGTTCTCTCCATCCTTGCCGCCTTCTGCAACTACACTAGCCAGGAAACAGTAATTTAATCATTTTTAAAGTTCACTTTTCACTTTAAAGACACTTTAAAGTTCATCCCTCTGATTTAATGTGGTATTTGTGTGCATGTGTGAGACAACACCACACAGACAGAAAGAGAGCTTCTCTGGGTCTCTTTCTCACCCTTCCTCTCACCGTATTGTTTCTTCCTCGCTGTGAGGGAAACAATGAGTAACCCACTGTCTCTGTGTCGATTCTCTCTCCAGCCTCCCACTCCTCAGCTGCCATTAAAGCATGTAGATACCCCGGTAAGTGCCGCCTCTTATTTATCAGTGTTACCTTTGAGGAGACATGCTTTAAAATCTCTTCCTTTATAAAGGCTGTCATAGTTATTGCAACAAAGAGCAGGAATCAGTGTACATTTGCGTACATTGTTCATGGTTTGTACCCACCGTCCTTTTTGGCCATTGACATTGTTACTCAAGTGTTACTCAAGGATTCCTCTTGCGGTAACTACACCCTTGCATGATTCAAGCATTCATTCATTGTTTATCACTTTATCCTCCACATGAGGGTCTCTGGGGCCACTGGAGCTAATCCCAGTTTAAGGTTGGGGTTAATAAGAGCAAGACCAATAGCATTTTAAAAGAAGGGGCTGGTTTTGAACAGTGTTTGTATTTCCAGTGTGTTCTTGTGTAATTTCAGTGTTTTCTATCTTTTCAATAAAACTAATACTTTAAAAAACTAAGGCTTGACTTTGTATTGTAGGCATACAAATCACAAACCACCCATTATAGACAACCTGTCCATGTGATGTGTAAGTTTGCAGCCACAGACTATATTAAACTCCTAAATAAAGCATAAATCAGAGTCAAGTCCCAAGTTAAAAGGTGCATTTATGAATTGTTTGAATTCATATCGAATTGAGCAATATATAACTGTTGCAACAGTGCTGTGCCCAAGTCTAAGGCCACTATTTGATTTGTTGCATTTGCATTACAAGCTCAAGCTACATAGAATGTGTATTTAAATTTGTTTTTAGAAAGTTTAACTCATTGCTAATGTATATCAAAAAATTTCAGTCACATCATCCCATTCAAAAAGCCAAACGTCGCAGTCTTTGACTGGCATAAACTTCATAAACAGTCTCCTACTGACTCTTCTGAATTTGCTTATTTCTCTTTTTCTATATTAGTGTTTTTTTGGTTGCATCTTAATATATATACCTAAAAATTAGCTATAGTCCTTTTATAGTTTATATTTTAACACTTGTTCTGTAGTTGCACACTCCATGCAGGTGGACTTTAAGCGGCTCTCTTTTCTGTGCCAGTCTGACAAAATATCTGGTACATACCTGACTGACAGAATATAAAAAACCCCAGCCGTGACGTCTATTTGTGCAACTTCACTGCAAATTCACGCTTCATCTGTGCCAGAAATGGTCCTGGCTCTGAAATTGCGCATGCATGTTTAGCTTGATATTGCTAAACCATGAAGACTAGGGGGGGGGGCGCAAGATTCCAGAAAAATTACAGCAGAACGAACCATGAAAAATGCAAAAAGAAAACTTATTCATGCCAGCAATAAAAAAGAAAAAGAATGTGTTATATGTTGGCTTGTTATATAATATTTTTTAGATTTTAAGATGCTCCCATATCTTTATTTGTCCCCTCATGAAACCAAGAGATCCCATGTTTCTCTCTCTCTCTCTCGTAAGTCACGATAACGAGTCAGTGTTTGCGCCACTCGTCGTCTGGATGTTTAGTTTGGAGATGACTCAAGAGTCAGATTATAAACACCAGATCTGTTTGTGTCCAGCAGCTTGTGTGCAGAGTTAGTTCACAGAATCCACGTACACACACGCACACACGGAAAGCAAGAAATTAAAGTCCTCTAGAGAAATGAATAGAAATGTAAAAGTGTGATTGCTCTATTTATCATTTTAAATAAGCAGACTATAAGTATAATACAGACTCATACAGCAGGAAACAGACGAGGAGTCGAGATGAGAGAAAGGAAAAGGAGAGTTTGAGGGCGGAGTCAGACATAATGGGATGATGAAAGTGATGGAGGACAATCTCAGAGAACACAAGTGCCTGGGAGGAGAGATGGCAGGGAGAAAGTGGGGAGAAAAAAAAGGTCCAGAGCGAACGGAGATACATAATGTTAAATGATATAAATGCTCAAGCAGGAATGACAGGGAAGCACGGTGTCTTTTTATTGGGAACTATGTTTGTGATCTTTTTTTAAAAAAAATTGTTTTTGCAAAAACAATGCAGAGGAGTTTTTCACACGTGTGCTCAGCATGGAGGTGGAGC
This sequence comes from Solea senegalensis, assembly GCF_019176455.1. Lineage (NCBI taxonomy): Eukaryota > Metazoa > Chordata > Actinopteri > Pleuronectiformes > Soleidae > Solea > Solea senegalensis. Next base: position 31,223,202 of record NC_058022.1, on the reverse strand, counting down.
ACTGGCTACCTGTTTGGGAAGGTAGGATCCACTGGGAATATTAGCAAAATAACTGAAAAAAAACAGAGAATAGAGCAACAACAATACTGAGTATCGTTTTTTTCATTCTCATTCTCTTCTTCCCTTTGTTTTACTCTTATTTAAGTGTTGCAGTTCTGAGTGCAGACTTTTCCTGAACTTCATCGTCATACCACATTGAGTATATACTATACTTGAATATGTATATTTGTTTATGTGCATGTGTGTTGTCACTAGGGATCTACGAGGTCCTGCAAGAGTGTGGAGATAAGGCGAAAGCAGTCCGGGTAAGACACGCATCATCAACCTACGCATATGTTTGCATAGATTAATTAAGTTTAAAAAAGTTTTTTTTTAAATTTTCCTTTTTTCAAAACTCATTACTATAACTTGAGACTAACTTGTACTATAAAATTAAATTTGAATGATTTTTGGGTCAAAACTTCCTTCAGTATTTAGACCTGAAATGATCCATTTTGCTCACACACAGACATTCGTCTTTACTGGTTATTCCGCCCACAAATGTGTTATCGCAGTCTCCACTCACTGTTGTCTGCTGTTTTTCAAACATGGAACTTTCTCATGCAGGACTTTACTGTCTGCTCACCACCTGACTGCTGCTTGGCCAGAGGAACAGATTGCATAATAGCAGCAGAGGTCATGTAAACAGTCGGCGAGGGATTGTAAATCTGTCCACCTCCGAGAAACACAGAATAAGAGTGAACAGCGGGGGTTTATGTTTGATCGAGTGGATGTTTGCGATGAACTTTGTGGGTTGCTTCCCGAGAGACAGTGGAGGGAGTTTTCGACGTGTTCTCAAATGGGGGAAAAAATGCAACTGCAGTCCTAAAAATGATCATGTCTGGAAATGAAATGTAACAAGGCTGATGGTTATGACTGAAAAAGGTCAAAGCCGCTTCTCCTGTGTCCTGCAAAAATCATCAAAATTCACACAAAATCCAAACTTCTAACAGAGCTGTTTGAACACCAAGTAAATCAAGTATTTTTAATGATTCATTACCATATAATTGTCATTAAATAAAAAGGACAAGAGCAATCTAACTGTCTAACAAACAAGGAACTCGTTGCTCAAGGCTTATTTGGCCAATCCGGTTACCTCGGATGTTTTATTTTTTGAACGTATTCAGCAAATCAGGACTCCAGTATCTGGTTCAAGGAGAGCGAGAGAGACTAGATGGACCTCAGGCATTTTCTGCCTCCGACCATGACACCGTCTTCCCTCTGCCTCTGCAGGAGTCAGAGTGTGGTTCAGGCCATGGAGGAGAGCTATGAGGTGGACCTGGTCTACATCACAGAGAGGATCATCTCTCTCTCTTTCCCTGCCGGCGCCGAGGAGCAGAGCTATATCACCAACCTCAAGGAGGTGGCGACAATGCTGCACTCCAAACACGGCGAACATTATCTGGTGAGGAAGACCTCCTGACTCACCTCTCAGAGTTTCCTGTATTTGCTCCTATATGTATTTTCATGTTTGTTCTCTTTGCAATTTAAGATGCTCAACCTGAGCGAGACAAGGACTGACATATCAAAGTTAAACCACAAGGTACACACACACACACACACATATTTCTCATTTAACCTCATGTATAAAGAGAAATGAAACCACAAAAATCAAACTTCCCTTTTGCTCTCATTGCTCCTGCCCAGGTTCTGGAGTTCGGCTGGCCAGACCATCATGCACCAGCGCTGGACAAAATCTGCAGCATGTGCAAGGCCATCGACACATGGCTCAACGGTGACCCACGCAACGTTGTTGTGTTACACAACAAGGTAACGCAGAAATTGTGAAACAAATGTCCAGGAGGCACATGAAAAAAAAAGCAAAAGTGTGGAATGTTTGGTTATGTTTTATCTCGTCTGCTCTGAGGCGGCTGATCTCATAAAATTCCATACTAAATCACGCAGTTATTGAATTCTTATCGTCAAACAATCCATTATGTCCTGTTCAAACATACAGTAACTGCACAGTGTTAGTTCACCTTTTCCAGATGGAGCAGGAAAAAACGCCGGCATTTTCCCCCGACTTGACAGATTTGTGGCTTTTCAACAAACAAAGTGATCAAATATTATTAGGTGATTTGTATTATTCCAGCAAATGTAACTCCTGCAGCTTGCTGACCAGTCTATCACTTCTGAGGCTGTACAGTATTTGTTCTTCTGTCTTAACATGCCTAACAAATATCTTTGAATAATTTCGCATGCACAGTCCAACTTTAAATCACCTGACTTGACAAAAGTTTGTATTTTCTTCTGCTTCTGTGTCCCAGGGGAATCGAGGTCAAACTGGGGTTGTGGTGGCGGCGTACATGCACTACAGCAACATATCCGCCAGGTATCAGTTTCATTTTTTCATGTCATGTTTTTAAAAAGATTTGATTTTTCTCTACTTTACAGGGAAAGTTGAGGTTTTAAAAAGTGTGGTTGCATGAGGTTATGACGTCAACGCCGACTGACCACTGCTTCGTGCCACTGTTTGAGTGGACATGCCAGGGACAAAAGGAAAACCAGGTTTTAGCCAGTTTTCAACAGGCTCACCTAGTAATATCTACACCTGCTTAAGCCTGCGATAGCTTAAAACATTTATTTGCTACCTTACTTTGGCGTTAGACGACCTTTTTCAGCAGGAAATTAAAGTTTACCTGCTCCCAACTGCTTTTTTTGACTTGGCTGTTGGATTTACCTTGGATTTACCTTAGTGGCACAAACTTATTGAACAGCTGCCATTCCCTCTGGAGCTAAAAATGTACATTTTCTAGATGCACTTTGGTGTGTTCGAGTGAGCCGTTTACAAACTTCAGTTTCCAGCTGTGAAAGTTTAGCGTAATAATGAATTCTGTCTCTGCTGGCAGCGCCATGTAATCAGTGAAAGCGATTGTCCGGCTCTCAGCTAAGTCCCTGGAAAGCAATGTGCATGCAGCAGTGAGGCAAAGCCAGTGTTGATAACACGTCAATACCTTATACAACCACACTTCAAAAAACTGAACTATCCCTTTATAGCTCCCCCTAATCTCTGAGGTTTTGTGCCTGCACATTTAGGCCCCCGGGGTCTGAGACCTGAGCAGTCTTGACTGAAAATTGAAAACTGATATGATTATTATGGCAAAACACTGAATCCACAGTCAGCTTATTTTCCTGGCTTTGAGAGAAGAAGAGCTTCAATCTGTTGTTGCTCTTTAATGCGGGCAGATGTTACCAGGTGGGATGGAGCCAGGAGGATTTACACTGTTTTAGTGATGGTGAAGACTGGAATATTTTTCAGTCTCATATATACTTATTAAACTTACTTATTATTACTTATGTAAGTCAATATACTTATTTATACTGTAAATATCAAGTCCATACTGTGTATATTCTGCTAAATGTCTATAATGTACATTCTACATTCTATTTTAACTCATTTTTTATAGTCCAAGTGTTAATATCTTTTTATATTGTAATTTTCTTTTTTGGTAATGCATGTTTATTATTTATTATCTTTGTAACGATGTAAATTTCCCCACTGCGGAACAAATAAAGGACTGTCTTATCTTATTTCAATCTCTTTATATTTTTTATTTACAAAAGACAAGCAGTTGTTGATCATTTTGAAACCGTTAAACACAGCCTAGTTTGAAAGATTAAAGCTCTAATATCTAACTGTGTGTCATTCAGTGCTGACCAGGCGTTGGACAGGTTCGCCATGAGGCGCTTCTACGAGGACAAAGCACTTCCTGTGGGTCAGCCATCGCAGAGGAGGTTAGTAATTACCTCACTTCCTGTTTGGGTTCACTGCTCTGCTACTGTTGTTTCTGTGCACCCGAGGATGAAAACTGTGGTAGTTATTCTCACAAAAGTGAACAACTGAAGCAAAATGTACTGAAGTGGCGTCACCTCCGAGTTGAGTCGAGAACATGAGCACGAACATAATTCAGGTTAGCCATTGTTAGCATTAGCAGTCAGATTGCTGCTGTTTTGCACACACAAACATTCGTAACATTGATTAAAAAATTGTATGACTGAATAATTATGAAATGAAAAGGACACAAGTGCAATTAACAGTAAAAACAGCATGTTTTCGTTATTGAGATACTAACTTTCTGAGTGAGTAGGTGTGTAGGAAGTGACAGTTTGCTAGGTCCTGACATCTTGCTCAGGCTGCTACACCACAAAAATTACAGCTCAAATTGAATCAAAACAGATTGTTTATTGTTTATTATGTTGCAATAGGGCTGTCACTTCTTCAGCCAATATTACGTGACACACCATACAATACACCAGCATAAATTAAACGATTTTTGCTTACAAGTTAAAGAGGCAGTGTGGGTTCATGAAATTATTTCCAGAAATTAGATTCAAAATGTTTGCAAACTACCACAAGTCAGTAGTCGCTGCCATATTCTGTTGTGTTTTTGGGGGTCAGGAGCTGAAATGTTAGGCAAACCAAACCACAAAATAACAAAAACAACCAAACTCCATCAGTCTAATTTAGTTTCAGAAGCATTTTGCAGAGGAAATGCTTTCCTTTTTTTTCCTCTTGTTTATCTGCAGTTTCATTTTAATTGGGATAATTGTTAGTAAATGTCACGGCACGGACAGAGGCCATCCGTCTTGTCTGTCTGAGGGATTCCACTGGTGTCTCTTGGGGAAGCTGCCCAGGGTTTAGTGGCAGTTCATTCCTGTCTTCTAAGGATATCGGAGCATATTTTCACCCAATTCTTTTCCATTTTTAGCAGTGTGTGTTTTGAGATAATGCCCTTTCCATGAACAGAGAGGAAAGCAGCCTCAAACCAGAGCAAGTCAAGCCAAGCAGAAGTGGTTTTAATGGGTATTTAAACTATTTTTTTAATGCCTTCTCCTTTAAGTCATAAATCTGCTCCTGACATTGTATTAGTCCCCACTGCATTATTAGACAGTCAGCAGCTGAAAGGCTTAACCCACACAGTGTCTCTCTCCTTCACCTGCTGTGAGAGGACTCTTGACGTGAGAGTCTCGGAAAAAGATGAGCAGGGGAAAAAAAGAAGAAAAAAACAAGGAAACGGCAAGCAACTCAATACCACTTCATTTTGTGAATTAGGCAGCCAGCCAATTTCTAACAGGTCTATAGGCTTGCCCTCTGCCCTGCTGCTATTTCTTGCTTTGGATATAATTACCTCTGCCCCCTGGAGTCTGCTAGTATTATGGTCTGGAATGTGTGACATTATCATCAAGAGTAAAAGGTGAGCTCAGTTCGAGCTATGAGAGCTTGTAAAAAGTTTGGATAATCAAATTGACAGTATATACACACAAATCTGCATAAGAGCAACAGCATAACGAGACAAGTGATCAAGTTAAAACTTGACCCACGTACAAAAAGCTATGTGTGATATGGCCAGTGGTATTATTATGGTGGATTATGGAGAAGTAAATGAGCTTTAGCTATAAATTAAAACAGGAAATTGATTTTGCTGGTTTGATTGCCATCCAAGTATTGAAGAAATAGACAAAATTATTCTTGCAGGGTTTGTAGCCACTGTTTTATATCATGCATTAGCTTTGTGTGACCTTACCATATTTAAGTGTGTCGTTATAGCTCAATGATTTCTGGTTTAGGTTTAAGGTGCAATATGGGTTACAGCCACCACTACTACTACTACTTTTGGAGTGTGAAATAAATGCTCAATCGAGGTCTCGATCACAGTCCTGAACCCAAAACGCAATGCAGAGTCCAGGGGGAAGTATAGAGGGACTGATAGCGGATGTGCAGAGCCGTGTGGGTTACATAAACACAACACACCAAAGTACATGGAGAATATTGTCATTTTTACATAGCAGCACACAGGAGTTGTTGATCCACCACTGCCTCTATAAATGTGTTATTTTGTCCCTTCAATGTTTGAAAACTTGTGGTTACCTAGGTAACACAAACTTATCATACAAGGAAGTAAGTAAAACAGCCAACCTAAAACGTGGGTTTTATCTATGGGATTTGGTGCAGGACAATGAGTTGTTAACAAACTTGCGTTTTCTAGCAGGAAATACTGATTTACAGGCATCTTACCTTTAATTTGTCGACCCTAGTGTCCTAGTCAGAGTCTGCATCACAGAAACAAAATACCTTAACCTTAACTATTGCTTTAATATGAGATCATTACTTAATAAAAGACAGAACATCTGCACGGCTTGTGATTACAAGCCCCTTCCTCCTCTCAGCACTGCTTATGTGGTGTTCCCTGCTCTGTCTAATTGAATTTCAGAGGTGAAACCATCTGGCAACAGACAGCAGAGCAAGAGGGGGGTGGGGGGGCGACTGCATGTGTCGACCCGACGGTCAGGGTCACGTTCGGTAGCATCGTTGTTATCATCACTTACAAGCAGACCACACTGACTCCAAAGGTGCACCCGTCCAATGTCACCTTTCTACTGTGACATTTGCCATGAAGGCGAGGGTTAGTGGTTAGTGGGATTAGCTGTGTGGTTGTGAGCTTATTAAATTTATATGTGTGGATATTAAATTTAGTAAATCTCAATTGTCTATTGGATAATCACAACTCGATATCACCCAAATTAAAACCCATTTTTTGGTCCACATCAAAACTTATTAAGCTATATCCTATAGCTTATAACACCTTTGTGACCTCTGAACTTCTGTGTAAGCAAGTATCATCAGGTCCGTTAGCGGTTACACCTGATCGCGTTCCTTTTGTCAGCACCTATGCAACAAGATATCACGTCTTACTTGCATAAAAGTAAATTGTAGTGCTTCATTTAAGGGAGTGTAAATTAATTGGATGAATTTAATTCAGGTTTATTATTTTTTTCATCTTGTTGTGACCTAAAAACATGATAAACCTGACAAATAAAACTCAATACATTTTTGCCCTCATGGAGTATCGAGGTGTAGTTGCAAGATTGCAATTCAGTTTAACAAGGTTCCATAACCATTAAGATTTTGTAGTTTAGACACTCAGCATCAACAAAAAAAAAAAGTTTAGTCAAACAGACATAATTGTATTACTATTTATTGGAAAATACAATTTAGAAGTGATTCACTTCTCTTATATGAGCTTAGATGACATACTTTTTTCTATATCTATTTCATATTTATGGAACCAACTGCAAATGCGAGAAAGAACTAAGATTCTAGTGTTTTATATTCTATGTCATGTGATTAGTGACTTTAAACCAATGCACAATTATTTTAAAGCCAGAGAAAGAGAAATAAGATGCAGCACTTTGTATTGGAATTGACCACATTTTCTATTTTATATGATTTTTTTCTTTATAAATGACGAAAAAACCTGCACAAGATACCTATGACCCAACTTGATGTTTGCGACATGAGCAGTATTTGACAACATCTTTACAACTCTGCCTGCTCTTCCTCTGTCTCCAGGTACGTGCGCTACTTCAACGGCCTTTTGTCGGGACACATAAAAATCAACAACAAGCCTCTGTTCCTGCATCACGTCATCATGCACGGCATACCTAACTTTGAGTCCAAAGGAGGTGAGTATCTCCCTCTTCCACTATTCGCAGTCACAACTGTGTTCCTGCTGCTAGACCATCTCCTTGTTTTACTTCCCTCCACAGGCTGCCGTCCTTTCTTGAAGATCTACCAGGCAATGCAACCAGTCTACACATCAGGAATATAGTATGACAACTCTTATTCCAGTTTAAAGTGGTTTGTTTTAGTTTTAATTCAGGGGAATGAGAGAATCAATACATTATTTTTTTTTATTATTATTATTAACACAGTAATGTACAAGGAGACAGCAACACCAGTATCTGCATCACAATTGAACCAGGCCTGCTACTGAAGGGAGACATCTTGGTAAGAGCTCAGTCGCAAAACACTGAACTTTCTCCAGTTTCAATGTTCTTTTCAAGTGTGGTTGTATGAGGTATTTCTGCTTAGGCCTGGGTATCACCACTAGTTTCCTGAATCAATTTGATTCCGATTCTCAAGGTCTTAATTCGATTCGATCCACGATTCGATTCTGATTTAATTTGGAATATTTCAGTAACATTTTTACAGAATTTAATACTGTTAATTTTTTTTTTCTTTTACATTAACAACCGAAACCAAAGCAGTTACATGAATGTACTTTTTATTCAACATGACCAGCGTGCTGATCACATTTTTTATAACCAACCATGTTGTCAGTGAGAGCATGTATCAAGGTTGATTGATTGACTGATTGATTGATATACTATGTCAATACCTCACATAACCACACTTGAACAATCCCTTGAAAATGATCAATAGAAAAACAACTAAACTATTAGTTATCAGAATCAGCATGCAGAGATATGGGCTGGTTGATAGACAAATTCATATATTGATGATTTCTTTTTCACCGCAGCTGAAGTGTTACCACAAAAGGTACAGGAACCCGACCAGAGACGTGGTGTTCAGGGTTCAGTTCCACACCTGTGCCATCCACGACCTCGGTGTGGTCTTTGGGAAGAGCGAGCTGGACGAAACCTTCAAAGGTAAGCGCTCTCTGGGTGTTCTCCACATGTTTGTGTTTGTTCGACCATCACTTTGTAAATCAAAAATCTGAATTTTCACTTGAGAGCAGAAGTGTATTATCAAAAGAAATGAATAAATATCTGAAAACAACTCGGAGGCCTCACAATCGCAGCAATAACTGTTGACTAACTAAACAATAAGTGACCTCAGGGCGTAATAGACTCCAGAGCTGATCAAGGGTTTATTTGAATTCCCACGTGGAACAGTAGGATTTCAAAAGCTATTTAGTTGTTCTCCGTAACCAATGGGATTTGAAAAATTTGGATATTTTTCAACATTCCCTATTTTCTATATCAAGACATTTGTGCTTTGCTGCAGCACAAATTCCTTCCTCACATTTTAGGACTAAATAGGGTCCTCTGGTGGTGAAAGCTGCATTTACTTACAGAGGCATAACATCCAATATGAAGATTTAGAATAATAATTTAACCTTTAGTTTTAATTCACATTGAGATTTAGGTTTAAAGTTAAGTTGACCATTTAGACTTAACCTTTAATGTTATATTTAGATTAAACCTTCAGGTGTAAACTGTAATTTCAATGCTGTATGACTTTGAAATTATATTTAACCAACTTATACATTAAAAATTAGCTTTAAAACATTGCCGCTTTAAGCAGCCACTTACAGAATCTTGAATAAAACAAATTTGAAACTAATTAATATAAACATATTTATAATTAAACGTGTATTTGTGAGCACGTATCATAAAACAACAATAAAAAAAGGCCCTACTGTGTGCCTGTGCAGATGAGAGGTTTCCAGAATATGGGAAGGTGGAGTTTGTCTTCTCGTATGGCCCGGAGAAAATCAAAGGTAAAGGTAAATCTTCAACTTTCTTACTGAAATATCACTTCTAATTCTTTTTTTTAAATTTATCGTGGCCTCTTTCTGTGTTGAGCGTCTATTACCCATCACCTCTCGTGTTCCGCAGGATTGGGCCACCTGGAGAACGGGCCAAGCGTCTCGGTGGACTACAACACCCAGGACCCTCTGATCCGCTGGGACTCGTACGAGAGCTTCAACCAACAATGTGAGGACACTGCGGACGGCGACCAGGGTACGTGCAAACGCACACACAAAAACACATCCACACTGGCCACTTTATTAGGTACAGAATGAGGCAAAGGGTGATTTAGGTGTCTTTAAGTGTGGCATGGTTGTTGGTCGGAGTATTTCAGATTAAATGAGATTTTCACGCATAGAGAAGGGTTTGAAAAAGAGGAGATATCTAGTGAGTTGCAGTTCTAGACAAAGCGAAAAACAGATGATACACCAAGTGTACCTAATAAAGTGGCTGAAAACACCGAGAGGATAAGTTTTGTGGTTGGAACGTTTGTGGTTTAATTCTTGTACATTAAAAACTGAGATAAAAAGCAGATCAATTTAGATTAAACACCAAACGGGAGAAGATAGATTTTAATTTAAGGAGGTTCGACATTGAATTGCTTTCTATTGATTCAGTGACTTTAAAGTGATGAGTACATGGAAAGCCTTGTATGGGCGGCTACAAAAAACAAAAATTGTTTTATTTTGAAGCCACATTACATTACAAACACACCTTTGGGTAGTTTATAAGACTCCTAATGTTACACACTTGACCTTTAAAAGGAAACTGCTGCCGTGTTTGTATTGCATGATGGGAACGTGTCACTAATCCAGCTCCCACATGAAATCCATGCCGTGATGCTTCCTCCTGAGGAGATGCACTGTGTCTCTCCCCTTTTTCACCCACCTTTACTCCCCACCCTTACCCTCACCCACACACACCCTCCCCCAACCTGTCAATGAGGCCTTTAAATAGCTGCTGCAGAAATAGGGTCGCGTCAGTCACCCCGCTACTGGCTGTAGCCCGGTGGTTGTAACTTGAAACACCACCAACCCTACTCAGTGTCCCATAAAGTGCTTAAACCCACCCCCATCCGCTCACCTGCTTTTGCTTCTGTGCAAAATTTGGGCACAAAGTTTAACATGCTGTCACATTCAGGGATTTGGGACTCATACAATAACAAAAATCTCTGTTAAGAGAAAAGTGTGTAATCTGTTTATAGGTCACATCTTCAGGCTTTTTACAGTATGTGTTGTTGGGTCAAAGTCATATTCATTCATTTAATATTGCAAAAATACACAGATTTTCAGCCTAAATGCTCTGTGTTCTAAATAGTGATAACTAAAACACAAAAAACTGCCCACAAAAAATTAACTCTACTTAACTCTAAAAATGACTCAACAAACCTGCTCATTCAGCTGTTTGATGTCCTCACAAACGCTCCCTTACTAGGGTCTGATAGTACTGCTTGACAGAGCCCATTTTCAGATGAATAACATAGCACACAAAAAAAGGACATCATTTATGTTCACAAAGAACAAACACAGTCAGAATAGTGACAAGGATGAAGCAAAAATGACCAAACGTTACTTGCAGTGCAGCTTTAAATCCAGTTTAAAGACAAACAGAATATGATAGCATGGTGGATTTAAGAATCTTTTTCTTTTTTCTGCTGACCTAAATGTCATGCATACTTGCAGACACCGGCTAACTCAGGCGTTTACACAAATGCTGAGTTAACACAGTTTTGATCGTTTGGTTTTTGGCTAAATATAGACGATAAAAACATTTACTTTACGTCCTCAAACGTCAGCAGTAAATTTTCAAGTGTTGGTGTCGGTCACCGAATAAAGAGAGTTGCTTCTGTTCAAGGAGATTTCCAATGACTTTAGCTTTGAATTTAGCTTTTGAAAAATGAGTTTCTTCTGTGTTTATATTCATCCGGCTTTGTTCTTATAGTAAATGAGTGCATGCAGTTTATGAATGGGTAAAGGAAAGTCTCTCGGTGGGATTGTCTTCATTACAGGATAATTCCTGCAATAAAGTGAACACCATTGACAGCATCATAAAATATCCCATCTTTGCTCCATTCAGGACACAGTGTTGCTACTTAAGGAGACTGACAGTCTTGCAAGGTCCCTTGGAAACTCTTAGGGTTGATGAGATTCATGATCACTGTTGTTAATCTGAGAAATTTGCACAAACAGTTGAGTCAGGCCTTGGCAGCCATTGTGTTGCTGCATCCACTTTTATATATGGGATTTTTTTTTATAGCTTTGCAAAGACCCATTTCATTTTTATGAACATCCCTAGAGAACTGTTGCGGTAATTGCTGTGTTGGAAGAAGGTCATTGGGAATCGCCAGGATTGCAAGTTTGATCCTAATTGAATGGGCAGCAGTGTTCTCAGCACTCAGCAGAAAAAAGCTCTCAGCCAGTTTATTCATTTGTCTAATTGCAGCGTTCGCTCTTGCTCTCTGGACGCGAGAATCTCGGCGGTTCAGAGGGAGATGGTGCAGGAGTCAGGTGGCTATTCTTTACAAGGACTGGGCAGAGAGTACCTCAGAAAAGGTCACACTTGTCTTCTGGAAAATGCATCAATGACATAATAACAAGCAGCTTATGCTGCCGGGATATTTTGTTGCAAAATCACTTGGTTTCATGTTTCATTTAAATATTATAGCCCTCTAAAGGCCCTGCTATACTTACGCACACACATGCTGTGCGCCGAAGTGTGCCGCAAATCTCGGACCCTGGTATACTCGCGCGTCAGAGTCCTGTAGTATCCAACTTCACCATCGGGTGGTGGTACACGTCTGGATGCAGGGAAAAGGACGAATAAGAGCACTTTTCGGCAACTGGAATACTGTTACAGTGCATAAAAGGGGCTGATAATGTTTACAGTTTGTCACACACAAATGAAACCAAGTGACACACTACTCAGTGATTATGAGAAAAGAAAAACACATTTTTGGCAACTGAAATGCTGCATATTACTGTTTGTACTAGCCGTTTACAGGCATTTCAACAGGTGAACAATTACTCACTCCATTAAGATACTTTCTTTATTGAAAAACAAAAAAAAACATCCTTTATTGATTTTAATTACAGTGGATATCAGACATACCAACCTGAGTCGTATCTTTGCTTTTACCACAGACAGAATATACTGTGTGTTTGCGCTGTACGACAGGTTTAATCCAGAGAAAAGCAGCTGTGTTAGTTATTTGAATTCCAAGATACGGCTTTAATCAGTTTCTGGCAGAAAATCACTCTTTGGCACGACGCTGTCTTTCCAAAGTGGAGTCCCCATAAATCATCTCTTGGTGTGAACACAGACATTTCGGTCCATAGGTGCAGGAACTCGTTCAACATCTCGTCGTAGTAAATGATACGCTTTATCTTTTAAAAATAACTAATAACCTAACCGCTCATCAACAGCATTTAAACATTGACCAAAACGACTTTGGAGTATATTTCAGTCACACATATCCACAAGGGGAATAAGTGTATTTATAAGAGGGTTGTAAGTCAGCATAGAGAGAATGTTAATCATGTGTAAAATACATGTTTGAGTAAGAGAACTGAGATGACCACACACACTGATGCCACATGAATAACGCTGATACTATAAGTCCCATGACAGAATGGCCTATTTTAGTACATGCTGTACACACAAAGATAGACTCTGTCCAATCCAGACTTGTTTATTAGTGCCTCTGTGAAACCACTGTTTTCGTCCTGCAGTCTGAACGCATCCGGGGCGCCACTAACTAAGTCCAGTGACCTTGAAAAAATCCAGTTGAGAGGACTCAACGAAAGACGGCAGTCTTAAAGGGGGTCGGTGGGATTAGGCGGCTTAGAGCTGTGTGTATTTCACGGTGATGCACACGCTCAGTGAAGAGAGGTGACTTTAGTTTTCTTCCACTGAAGGAATTTGTTGTGTGTTGCACTAAAGCAGTTGTCTGCATGTGGTTATTGTTTCTGTGTGTGTGTGTGACTCATGCAGTATTTATAGGCTTGTATATCCTTCCGTGCAGGCTTGTAAGTTTCTGTGCATTTGTGTAGGTCTTTTGCAGTGCACCTTGTGTTTGTCAACTTGCCTTTGCTCCACTAATAGCCCTGTGCTCTGGGGCAGCTGTCGACCTGGAGGTCAAAGCCGTCAAAAACGGCACTGTTTAGGCTACCGTGCAGCTTCTCCTGCAGCTCCTGCGGTGCTTTATGGAGGAGACACGTGAAAAGTGTTAAAATACCAATCCAAATGTGTGTCTGTTTCATTTAAAGATACAAACAGGATTATTTTTATATATTCTGGTGTTGCTGGTATACTAAATTTATACTGGGGTAGCATTCATACAACACTAAGTAGATTTTAAAATCCTTCAATCTGGATAATCTGTACCTCGGCCATGTCTCATTTTTGAAACTGAAGCTGCTACAGGTCATTTTGGCCGCAAGTAAAAAAAGATTTACGTGAAAATCCAGGGATTAACATGACTGCATAGTCTGATTTTGCAGTGTATTTGACAGAGGGTGACGATTGGCTAATGCTGTAAATCTGCATAAATAGGGTTTTTTCTTCCAGGTCGGTCACAATGTGCGCCCTAATAGAGCTACGGACGTCAGGTGACTTGGTTTCTATGAACGTAAAATGCAGCAAAAAAAGAACAGTGCTGGATTCAACTTGTGATTGTTCACTGTGCACTTTGAATCCACAGAGATCAACTTGTATATCGCAAAACTTGACAGACTGAATATGTCTGATCTTTATAATGCCCCCAGGTGTGCTTTTTACCAGTTTGGAAACAGTCAGTGAGGACTTCAACTTCAATTCATCTTACTCCAGAGAGTCACTGAAAGTTTACAAGCGCCTGGAGAGAAATAAATGGACTGGAAATCTGACTTTATGAAAAACATTCAACTCTGAAATCTACTGGACAAAGGTAGCGTTATTGTCCCTGGAAATCTAATTCCATAGATACCACTTTATGGTGGGTGTTTGATACCAATACTGATATTGATATTTTACACCACTTTCTGTGCTGATGCCTTTTTTACCTAGCTACACACAAAAAGTTTTGAGTTTAAAATAAATCCACACCACTGACATGTTGACAGCAACCTGGCTTACATGTGTGCAGCCCTCTCACATTCTGGTTACTAGACATTGATGGTGCGTGTCTCTCTACACAATCTGTACTTAGTGAGGTATTTATCTGAGTGATATTCAGGGGTTTTAGTCTGCCAGTATCATACAGACACTCGTCTGTGTATTTACATGCATGTTGAAAGTTGATTTTATGTCATGGAAACAAGTTAGTTTGACAAAAATCGACCTAGTCTTAGTCGGACTATCAGACCTAGATAATGCGACTCATAGTCTGATTACTCTGGCATGTATACGTTTAACCGGACTGGAGTTGGACTTGCCGTTCTGCACAAGCACCAACATTTCCTCCACGGTCTTTGAAGTGGAAGTGTAATTGGACGACGTATAAAACTGCAGTACTGTCGCACCTTTCGGACTACACCGCAACCACACGAACCGTGCTCCATCTCATTTGTGTCATGATTAGCATACGCAGGAGGTACAAAACACACAGAACCACACACACACACAACGCGATCCATCTCTGCGTCCAACACCGCCATTTGCGGTTTCTTTTTCTGTGACGTAAAGGTCAACAGGAAACTGATTCAATAAACCCACTAGCTTATAGTGAAATACAACTTAAAAAAAATGGACAATTTAACTTTTAATATCTGATATTTGAAGTGTTGCCACAGCAGAATAAGAGTTAGTTTGTGTGTGTGTGTGGTGTACAGTATGGCCCCGTGACAGCACCCAGCCGTCTCCCTTGTTCACTGCCCTCCTTCCATATTTGGCTGGGGCCGAGCCCTGAAACATGTCTGGAATAGCTGGATGGAGACAGACAGAGACACTTAGTGATAGTGAGACACACTATCACTATCACAGAGACACAGAGGGCCAGTGAAGACCAGACCTTGACGACAAATTATTAGCATTTTTCTGTCTTCGTTTTTGCTGAAACGTACACAAAGAACAAAAGGAGGAAAGAATAAGGAATGAAGTAATATAAATGAGAACAGCTGACCGGTGAGTAGCTCTTTGAAGCCTGTAGGTCCTAAACTCTGAGGTCACATCACCTGCCTGTGAATGTAAAATTTTATCAAATGACATGTTGAATGTCTTCAGCGTGCATAATGCTTTGCATTCTTTTTAAAACACAATTGTTCACACTTTTAAAGCAGACAACTTTACAACACCCTTTTGAATGGCGGGTCTGTTTGTCTGTTTATTGCGTTTCCATGTCAACGCGGTGGCATTCGTGGGGCGTTTGGCTTCTATATGGCTTAAAATGAGTCATGGAGCCAAGCAATTTGTGTGTGGAACATTTTATGAGCAGGCTGCAATTTGGGTGCACCAAAACTATGAGGGACCCTGGTTGGTGATTTTGCACAAGGATGCAACTCTGTTTTTACAGTGTGTTGCTGTGTCGCTGTTTCTAAGTGTTAATATTCAAATTTCCATCCTGTTTTACAATTACCTTGATCTATGGATCAAGGGTCATTGTATCACCACTGTAATTTAGGAACAAGTGACTTTTTTAAGGTTAAATAAACACAATTCCAGAGTGTATTTAACTTGTTTAGTGTTAACGGAACTATAGCATAGTTAAATGTAGCATAATTTCTGTGTATTTAACTCTAACTTTAACAGAAACACAAAAAATGTTAAATATAACACAATTCCAGAGACTATTTAACTCTTTTTGTGTTAAAGGAACACTAATAGTATTAAATACAACACAATTCCAGAGTGTGCTTTACTGCTTTTATGTTAAATGAACAATAAAACCTTTAAATTTAAGGTAATTTCTGTGTATTTAACACTTTTAATGTGAAAGGAACACTAAACATATTAAATATAACACACTTCCAGAGTGTGTTTAACTTTTTTAGTGTTAAAGGGGAAAAACAGTTACATTTAAATTACTTAAACTTAATACAATTAATACATAGAATGTATTAAATTATATTGGTGATACAAGACAGACACAAGAACAGTTTAGCATAGTTTATCTTTTTAGTATTTAAGTATACTATTTACCTCTATTAAATACACAGTGTGTTTGGTCCTAATCAGATTTAGTGGTAAAAATGAATCTGTTACTTTATTCATTGTGTATAAATGAACGATCTTTGCCATGTAGATTATTTCTTAAATTAACCCTTAAAAAATGAAATAAAGACAAAAATGGGGGAAGTAGGGGAACCAAGAAAAACAAACGGAGCAAAATAATAATGAAGACTTTTTCTATTTTTTCATTAGTTAAGTTCTTGTAGTTCCTTACTGTTGACTTAATGATACATTTTTCTGTATGTGTATGTGCATGAATGTGTGTTCACAGTGGTTCCAGTTAGAACTCTTGCTGACAGCAAGGTGAGCTGCAGCAGCAGGTTCAAATCCCAGCACTGGGACCCAGCTGAGCCGGTCCTCATCTCTTAATGCCTCCTCTCTCCTCCCATCTGTCTTGAATTTCCTTCATGTGGCTTTGTCTTTCTCATTTCTCTGGCCTTCTTTCCATCCCTATCTCCACCATTGTCTTTTTGCATTTTTTGTATATTTTTGCTTTTGGTACATTCTCTGTGTCTGGATTTGAACCGCTGTATTTGTGCATCAGAGCAGGAGAAGAAAGTGTCTCTGAGACACATCTTTAGCGAGACAGCCGGCAGATGATCCTCATGAGTGAAAGACCGATGGATGATGGTCTCGGCTGTTGAAGTGATGTCAGATGAATATTTCGGCGGCTGAAGTGGCTTCAGGTCAAATACAGGATTTTGCTGTGATCGTTTTGTGTGGTTAGTTGTTTCACGTGGTCACATGAAATGAGTCGAAATGGAGCAGATCATCTAGCCTCCATCTTGCCCTATCATTATTATGGGATTAATTGTATTTATGTCATCTCTGGTGAAACTTAGAAAAGTACTTATTCGACACATTTAGATTCCATAAATGTAAGACTGTTACCACTCTGCGTCAATCCACAGTGATAAAGTTGCTTTGCAGAACAACACTGAATGTTGAACTCCACTTGAATTGTCTGACTTTGAGAGACGCAGACTTGGAGACGTTGCACTGAAGCGCTACCTGTCATCTGCCTGCCATATACTCTCAATCACTGCCAACATGGCTGCCAAGAGGAACAGACGGATAAACCAATTTTAGCCACTTTAACAGAAGTCTCACCCTATAAATTATATTCTGGCTTATGTCTAAAGTATCTTATCGGTATTATCTTGTCATTAGGCAGCATTTCCTGACTGGAAAAGTTAGTCTGCTTACTCAGCTTACCAAACTGAATCAACTGTTGCCTCCACTTGTAAGATGAAAACTCTTTCTTTGTGCCTTTGAAATCTTTTATTCAGCTTTACCTCAGTGACACAAACACACCAAACACAGCAGCTCCAGTGTCCCATGAGTGAAAAATGTTGATTTTTTTTGGGGGGTCCAGGGGAATTTTGGAGCAATGACATGAAGTGCAAATTTAAAACTAGATGACATGGATCAGCTGTGGAGTGTCGCTGGCCGTCAGTCAGATACACTGACAGGTAGTTTTTTTATGACAGCCACTCCGATGGCAGCCAGGCACACAGATGACATCAGCCTGAAAGCAGTCTTGGAGACAGACACAGATACGGTCACGCCACGTTACCTCAAACTGTGACAGCTGGACACAGATAGAGATAGATGGACAGAGAGGCAGACACGGTAAATATAAAACTGCGACAGTTTTCCTTGTGCCAGACACTGATATGCCAACCATGACACCTTTTTCCCCCAACTGACTGTCATGTCAGCACTCATGAGGATGTCTCTGTTTCTCGTTCATGTCCGGCAGTAAGGAAATAACCAAATTTTAAGTGTTAATATCTCTTTTGAATTCTGACTAATTATGAGTACAGTAGGGATTTATTGTCTGCTGTGCCAGTTGCACACACGTGGATCTTGTTGGCGTACAGACTATGAAAGCTCTGAAGGTGGATGTCACATGGTTCGCTGACATCACTGCACGTGCACATATCGACCTCTGCACGTCAATAGTGTATAAATGTGCACTTGAAATGTTTGCGCCAAGTGTTGAAAGGTGCAGGTTGGACTCAAATCCATGTGGCAAAATAAATCATGTACACTTTCTAATGGATAGAACTCATGTGCACTGATTATAGACTTAGAATTATACACTTGCAAAAGGCATTCTAATCTCAGCGTGACATCTTAGTAAAATAAAGATGAAATAAATACATTTAAAGAAATAAATATCAGCATGAGCTAAAACATGCATTTAAGGGTTTAGTTAAAGTCAAAACAGAATAGAAAATGCAAACACGATTTTCCTTTTACAGCATCATATATATGTATATATATATATATATATGTATATTAAATCACTTTGAAAATGAGGCACTTTCTCTACTTTCTATGTCTTCATCCAAAATATTCTTTCTATCATTGACGCATTGAACAGAGACTGTTTTCTGAATCACATCAAAGTTTAGGCTCTGCATAGTTTGGGTTTGTCTCTAATAAGCTTTGGACAACATGTGGATCTTGTTTCCCCCATCATCAGCGTCTTCCTCTTTGGAGAAATGTACTTTTCCAACCTCCCTTTTTAACTGCACTCTTCCATACACACCCAAGTTCCTTCTATAACCTGACAGAGACAGCAACCGAGCAGAGTTCACCGTAAAATTGCCTCTCGTTGTAAATGCTTGTCTGAGTGTGTGTGTGCGCGCATATGAGTCCATAGATACATTTATAAACATACGGTGTATGAAATCATACACCCTATGCAGTAAAACCATGATTGCAGAGCTCATTCCTACAAGTTCGTGAGGAGACCCACGAGAGGAGCCTTTAATCTTGCACGTAAACATTAGGTGTGTTTCTATATTTATGTGTGTCTGCATTTCATAAAAAATGGGTTTGGCACATTTTATAAGGTCATGATGTCCCACATTAAAGTGTCAAGCTTGTATTTAAGTTTCCACCACCACTTGGGAACTTTGTAGAGAAGGTGATGGGAAACGATGCAGAAACACATTTAGATCAGTTTCTGATCATAAACGCTGCATTTCGTGAAAAAAATCAAGTGGTCCTAGAGCAGAGCCAAGAGGAACCTCAGGTGTTCAAAATACACAGAATGTAAAATAATTAAGACTATATAGAGTATAGACTATACGTCTTTCTTGATAAAAAGACTCATTCTATCATTTTTGAGGTATAAATAAAACAGCTGCACCGTGTAGCCCCAGAATGATACGAAAACCACGATCCCATTTCTCTACATTTATTTGATAAACCTGCATTTGTAATTTAATCTCAAAAGTCTTAGCTGTGCTAACTTGTGCATCCACAACATCCCCGCTGATCTATTTTAATACAGCAATAACGGTGGTTGATGTGCACATGGTCTATATTTAATAAACCATTGGCCACAGGTGTTTAAATGTTTGTTTTATGGCTGTTAAGTCTGCGATATGGCAACGAGACACTGAAGGGAGCACTTAAGAGAGCACAGCCAACGCGTGTGTGTAGTGATGTATGAGCAATGACCTGAGCACTTTCATGAGAGACAGCACCTGTCACATGATAAAATACAGAGAGTGGACATGGGTGTGTGTGGTGGTAGATTGTCATTTCATGAGTTGATTACTGATTTAAAAAAGCATGATATACTGTATGTAATGAGCGTTGCTGAACGTGTCTTTGAATCATATGTACCACAGTAGGAACATTTTTGGCAGCCAAGCCTCGCTGACACAACCGGACTAAACTGAGGTCTGCTGCAGGTATTTACTGCCTCTTTGTTACATTCATAGTCGTGGTGGGTGGAATTAATACTCAACTGTAGACACTGCCACATTTGGTGCCGGTATCTGTCTATAAATGCAGGGAATGTCTGTTTCTCTGTCTGTTCATCTCATATAACTGTTCAACAGTTTGCTTAACATGGCAGGTGACTTACTAAGAGCACCATCAGTCATTCAATCAATGAATCGTTATTTATATAGCACTTTTCATACATATAACGTGATTTAAGCCTATGACGATTGTGGGGTAAATGTAAAGGATGTGTCCCACCACCCCACACCACCACTTCCATCTCCTGCTGGTGAGAAAGCACAAATAGCAAAGAAAGACGTTGCGGAAACTTTCATACTTCACTTGTGAGTCAGAGCCGTGATAAAATGTCATTTCTAAGCATATTTAAAGTAGGAGGTAGATTTGATTTGGAAAATCCAAAAACGTTGCTATATATGATAACTTTTTTGTTGAATAATATTTCCTGAAACCATCTGGGAGTGCCTTGATTTGGATTTTTCTCAATTTTTGGATTGCCTGAAACGCTGTTGACACTGGCACTGACCACTCCCCCGATTTAACCTCAGGGTCAAGGTAACTAACAGCTGGAAAACGTGTCATCCTTTAGTTGTTTTTGCCACAGATTGTCTTTCATGCGCTAGAACAAGCGCATTCCCTTTTCTGTTCAAGGTCAGGGGTTAAACGGAGACAGAAAGCGCACTGCTGGTGGGAGATGTGTACGATTGTTCCCTGAGAAAAGGAAAGCGAGAATCATGCATATTTAAAGCTGCAGTGCGTAATTTTTGTTGATGTTATTACTCTGCCTCCGTCTACATTTATGTAGCAGGGAGAGAGTCATGTGGAGCTGATTGATTTAACCAGGATTTTGTGAACTCATTTGACTATAAATGCAGTTTTAAGGGATTTAAATACCAGAATGCAATATCTTCTTACGGCTTATTAAGAAAAGTTGACGTTTGCTTTGTAAGAGCTGTAGCTGGCGACTGCAGGGGAGTGAGGGTGATCCCCCCCAATGATGTCACCAAGCAGGGGAGCTGCAGTGCGAGTCAGACAGATGGCATGGGAGTTGTAGTTTATTTGAAATGACGTGTCTTCCCTGGTAGCAGACAGTTGGTGTGGTGGTGATGGTGGTGGTGTACTACTCACTCCCCCCCGAGTGCCGGGAACAGTCAAGAGATCTTCCCCAGAGTGCCAGCTCACCCCTTCCAGCCGCTCTCAGTGGTTATAGCCCCACCTCACCCCAGTGTAGAGCACATGTTGGGTGACAGGAGGATATGAATCAGAGAGAGGGACGGACGAAGCCCAGAAGCAGAAAACTCGCACAGAGGCCACTGAAACACTCTGTGTATAGACAGAAACGTGGACGTGTGGGTTTTTGACAGTCTAGCTGAAGAAGAGGATCTATTTCATTGTTTTGGGGGATTTTTGAGGAAAAGAGAAAACAAGGAGGAGGGTTTTTCACACAGGTAATGATGTTTTGACTGAATTTGAGATATATAATTTGAATAGCTTTTTAAAGTCTGATTCTAGAACGTTGTGGTGCTCTAATCATTATTGCTTGCTTTTGAAATTAAAACCTTCAAACTATAAAGTTTTCTTTGCAGAACGTGTGTGTTTAACAATTCTAACAAATCATGTTACTGGGCCATCAAATTGTTAATCTATGTGACATGATCAGAAACAAGCACAGGGACACACAGTGTTTACATGTCACTCGCCCACTCTCTCCCGCTTGTCTTTGCTGTGCCAGGGAGCTGTTGTTGACAAGGGTTTTTAAATAGCCACGGCCCGAGTGATCCACCATCTGTCCCTCGAGGGGTCGCTTGATTTGGAACATCCCACCGTCATCGCATAATAATATGTATAATTTTGAAAATGATGCTGGATACGGGACACTTTCTTTCTTACTCGTGTGACCACAGAATAAGGTGGTGCACGTGTGATTGTTGTGTTTTGGTGGAAGTCAGCCGAGTCTGAAATGTTGCTCTGGTGTTTAATTGCAGTACATGTTGTACTTCAGCTGCAGGAGTTGCACTGTACAGGATTATATTTTCATGCGCCACAAATGAGTATCTTTAACCCCTTTATGGGACTTTCCATCATGGCTGCTCCTTGCTGTGGGAATAAGCAAAAGGTTTCTTGTGGTTACTTGATTTTATGGTGAGGCTCTTTCCCAAACTGTTTAGATTTTGTTTTGTAACTACTGTTTCTCTTCTTGCTGACACTTTACATTAAAGTACCCTAACAATATGTTACAATATATTAATAATATTGT
The DNA here is from genome assembly GCF_019176455.1 of Solea senegalensis. Lineage (NCBI taxonomy): Eukaryota > Metazoa > Chordata > Actinopteri > Pleuronectiformes > Soleidae > Solea > Solea senegalensis. The sequence continues at coordinate 31,200,662 of NC_058022.1, read as the reverse complement.
TTGTTATAAAAATGTTAATTCATTTACTCAGTAATGTGTTGTATCTATGGTGACAAGTAATAGCTTAGTAATAACAATGGAAAATGTGTGTGTGTGGGACATAATCACTTTTGATTTACAAATACAGTAGCTTACAGTAATTCTGATTAGGTTATTGCCTGGATATTACTTTGGAAATGACGTAATTCTGGCCTTTTTACGACACTATTACGTTGGTATTAGCAACCTGGATACTGGATCAGAAATAAGGTGGGATAACTAAAATATGACCTCCCTTTTACAAAATGATTAGCATACTGCGAGTTCTAATTCTAAGGATTATGCAATATGTATGTAACCTGTCTAATTTGGCAGAACAGCCAGAAATCAACTTTAGGAAGACAGTTTTCCCTCTTTCACATGCACTGCTGCTCTACTCTCTGGCTCCCACTCAGCTGCTTCAGTCTCTTGGACAGGACCCACCCTGGTTCACAACAGAACATATGGGCCTGCACTGACGCAACGTGACAGGGGCTTCCAGCTATTAATAGAGCTGGAGAGGCTGTGTTACTGGTGGCAGGGCTAAATGCTGAACTTCAGGTCAAACATGACGGGTGCAGAGGGGGGTCACTGTGCGTGTGGTGTAAGTGAATCTGCCCCATGCAAAAGTGACGTCATTATCAGTACCAGTGTAAACTTACTCCTTTCTATCATCTACAGAGAGTAAAAGGCAAATATGTGTTTTAATTGTTTTCATATTCCTTTCATCTCTTTCAGATGTTGATCATACCCAAGGTCCACTTGATGGAAGCCTATATGCCCGGGTCCGCAAGAAAGACTCCCTGGAGGGAGTTGTCACCATCAATGGCCTCCCTGTCCATGAAAACTCCTTGACCAATGCCAAGAACTCTTTGCAGCACACCAACCATCCTCTTCAAACCACTGACAAAACACTTCCTGTGACAGGCCACGCCTCACTCCCCGCTGTTGACCACACCCTCTCTGTGAGTAGTGATTCGGGCAACTCCACTGCCTCTGTCAAAACGGATCGTACAGATGAGCACAGCCAGTCTACGCAGATTACCGCCAATCACAACAACCCAACAGCAACGCACCCACCGCTCAGTCCACAGGAAAAGAGAGAACTTGATCAGCTTCTGAGTGGTCTTGAGGCGCCAACTCACCTACGACAAGCTTACCTGTCCACATCCACCAGTCCAGGAGGAGGAGTACGGCACCTGGTCCCAGCGCAGGTTCACGTCAACGGCAGCCACACCAAGCCAGCTGGTGCCCCATCTACAGAGGAGCGTGAGACAGATATTCTTGACGACGAGCTGCCCAACAGCCAAGAGGGCAACAGTGTTGACAGCTTGGGCACAATTTCTTCCCTTGAGGGGCAGGCGACACCAGCTGACCTCTACTACCAATCTGAAACGCCTGTCAGTGTGAAGAACGACGGGCCATATCTTGAGAGAGGCGTTCTGGGGGAAAAGTTGAGCGAAATGCCTGTGCATGGAGTACGAACTCCCACGGCGATGCAAGAGAGGTCTGTGGACTTGGCGTCACCACAGGGGGGATACGACAGCTACCAGAATGGAGGAGGGATGTACCGTTCGCAATCCTTTGGCAATCCGACTCCTGGCAGTCCTGAAACCAATCCTAAACTTATGCCAAGGGCCCCTGAGAGGAGCACCAGTAGCCGAGAGGCAGTTCAAAGAGGTCTCAATACTTGGCATCAGTATAGCCTTCCAGATGATCCCTTTGGCCCTCCACTTCAGTCAACCCACAGCTTGCCCCACTTCCCCACCCCAGCTTCACAACGGGACATAGAACAGTCCATCGAGGCACTCAACATGCTCATGCTCGACCTTGATCCAATCAACTCCCACATGTCTAAGTCTCACAGTGCGCCCCCTGGGGAGAACAACCTGAATTCATCGCAGGTGACCTTCTGTCAGACCCTTGCTAGACCTTCTTACCAAGCGGACTCTGCTATCCAAGGCTACAACAACTCTGGGTCGCTGAACAACTCCTTCCATCAGCCCGCAAGATCAGCTGGGAGAGTGTCAACAAACCAGAGCCCAGTTATGGATTCTCCGGTGTATTCTCCCCAGAAGCCGAATGCCAACTATCAACACCAAAACACCACCCCAACACATACCCCAGAGCCCTACCTCCAATCACGCCAAGCAACCCACCACTACGCTGCAGATCCCCCTTTGAATTTCAACCAGCAGGCACCAGTGAAGCCTGTGAACTCGCACCCAAGCAGCGGGGTTTCCCACTCCCCGGAACTGCAGGGTTCATCTCCTTATCCAGGCTACAGTGCCTGCTCTTCACCTGTCCCAGCTGCCACGCCCCAACCCAAGGATACCTCCTCTACCTCCTTGGTCCGAGAACAAGATAATACCGAGGAGGAAAACTTAAACTTGGAAGGCCTAGTGGCTCATCGCATTGCTGGTAAGACTAGAAAAGTAGTGTCTTGCATCAATAATTAATATGGATATTTTTATCAGTTGTATATCCTGCATCCTTGGAATTAGGTATGGCTCGATACCACTTTTTGTGTCCGGGACAATACCATTATCCATCCTCGAGTATCAACCGAAACGCTATCAGTCAAACAACTTTGCAGCTTATTTGTGCTAGCCAAAACCAGCTATTATAAAATTATAATGCTCCAACTGTGTGGCAGACATTCGTAGCCCTCACTTACATCTTTATCACATGCCAATAGTGACGGATTTCTCTTTTTAATCACGTTGCATTTGTTTAGTGAAGCTTTTACATGTATGTCATATGACATTTTTACATATTTAGTATTTGCGGATCATATTGGATTTTATTTTAAACACTTAGCATTGTATCAGCTCACTCCTACAGTGATTTACTGTAATATGATATTGTTTTAACACATTTGCTGTCCCGTATATCAAATACTCAATTTAAGAATAGTTGCAAAGGCTTTTAATATTTTAATATTATTTCTGATGTTAATCCAAAACATTTTGGATAATGATGACCTGGATAATTCGATGTTAATGTTTACTTTTTACAGCTATGAGACCTCCCCTGTTTTCCGTTGATTTTCATTTACTTCTGTGTTTCATGATAATGGACACGTAGACATCTGTGATAGTGAATACCAGGGCATTGTGTGTACTGTATTGGTTCTTACATCTGCATTTGTTTTTAGTATTTTACTATTATTAGGATGTCAGAGTAGTTTCCCAAATCCAATACAATAAAATTACTCCAAATATCTCATAAATGCCTACAGCACAGACTATAAAAATTATAAAAACTATAAAAAACGGGTGAGTTGTTTACAAGATGTAAAATGACTATATTGGACTGGTATTGGTAGATACTGTGAAATTGGTATCGGTGTCCGTATGCAAAAGTGGAATTAGAGGTTTATTCCATGGTGTGAGAACATATTTTTAGTGCACCTCACATGTTATTCAACCAAACAGCATGTGAACAGAGCAGCTTTCAACAGTTTCTGTTACAGTTCATAAAATAAGCCCTGCTGCTGAAATATACCAATGCTGGTGAGAGGGGACACAGGAGTAGAGTAAGAATAGCCAAGCATTTTTAAGCTTCCATGCATTGTCTGCATTCACATGTAGCCTTTATTTGAAATTGTGTGCAAGCTCACATGCGCCACCCAGTGGAATAAAGTTTTGAATTCCTCCTTTTCAGGTTGTATACAGTAAAACTGATCATACTAGAGAATTTTAAACTATAATCTAGGTTTCATCCCATTTGAGTACACTTATTTCCATTCATTTCTCCTCTGATTTTTCTTTCTCCTCTCCTGTGCAATCCATCTCTCTGTTGTATATGTGCTTCCTCCCCTCTACCTCTCTCACCTTCATCCACCTCTGAACGCCCAACACCCCAACCCCACCCCCCCTCCATCCACCACCCTGACCTCCCTCCCCGGGAAAAGAGTACAACGCTCGCATACGGGGCATCAGTGAAAGCATGTCACCGCAACAATCTGACCGCCATCGCTCCTATTCCTTCTCTGGTTTGTCCACTTTCCCTCGCTTTGATTTTCTTTCCCAAACATTTTATTGCAATGACTTTATACATTTTATTTAGTTTCTTTTCCTTCATGAATTTTCCTCACTTCCTCTTTCTGTCACTTTTCACTGCTTTTTATTTTATTCCCTAAACATTACTTCTTTCACTCCTTGTCCAGCTTCCCTGTTAAAGGCCAAAGTTATATAGACAAGAAAGCATGTCTATACTGTAAGAGTTTTGAGTTGTACTGTATGTAATGAAAACTACAGAAAGACCGTTGCACATATTGACCATTTTGGGGCTGTCACAGGAGTTCGCTCTCGAGGTATGACCCCAGAAGTGACTCAAGAGACAGGCCGACGTCGAACCACCAGTGAGGGTCAGTACCAGGGCAGCCATGAAGACACGGCGGTGGTCCATTCTCCAGACTTTGCCAACAATCTGGCCCTCAACGCTGGAGGACATCCCAGAGAGGTACAGCATTCAGCCATATGGTCCCATTGTTTCACAATGAACACCTTAGCATACCCGCAGTAACCCTTTAACACCGAGCGCATCACAGAAGACACGTTTGTACAAGCACACTTTGTATTACTGCAGTTACGCAACGGTGTGTGCTATCGGAAAAACTCTAGCCGTTTCTGAAAGCTGAGAATTCAAAGCCAACATTTTCAATCTGTCACACACTGTTGCATGAAGCCGGCGAATCGGCGTCTTTGTCACCAGAGAGGAGAGAGTTGGAAAAACGCCTGTGCATAGTTTCCATTTTTTGGCCTATTTTTGCACATTGAGACAAAGACTCAAACAAATGTTATTTTAAATATCTTTTATGCGGTTCAAATTTCAAATTGAACACGCAAAATCTGGCAATCGTGTACAACTACTTTACTTTTAAAAACCTTTAAATTGTTAATACATTATTTTAACATGCAGTAAATTGTAAATAACTGCCAGATATTGAAAGTTATTCTGGAAAAATGAGCAAAAGCACTTAGTTACAGAACATTCTCTGGTCCTTTTATGGTTAAAATAAGAAAAAATGTCCTGGACAAAATGGACATTTTGAGGCCTAGGTTTTAAAGGGTTATTCATAAAGTCTGCACTTGTTCTCTATGTAATTATGCTTTATTATCATATATTATATTATAAATGTTTTTGACAAATAACTATTTCATATGAAAATCAACATCAAGTGCGAATATTCAGAGCTGGTATAACTTGCATCCTCGGCTATCCAATCACAACAGAGTTTAGTATGACTGCTCACACCTGGTATTAAAATGTGTCACAATGCATCCTGGTACCAAAATGTGATCAGATCTGGCCTCAACCAGCCTGTATTCAATTCACTGACGTCACATCTGTAAGTGAGAACAAACGTGTGTTTGTGTGCATGCATATGTGCAAGGGAAGGAGAGCAAGAGACGGGAGGACTAATCTAGTCCGACTTTACAGCCCCACTTCAATGTGAAACCCCTTCTATCAGGTTCTTTTTATTCATCATCATCATTATTATTAGTATTGAATCTTCATGTAACTAGAACGTTCCCTGAGAACTTCAGTTCAGAGAAAATCATAAGAACTGGGTAGAGTCGCCAACCAGTGAAGTGGTATTTATGACATTTATGATATAATGTGATGATACGATGTGTTTTACTAAGAGTTAGAATTTGATTTTCCTTTGTGTTGCCTTCAAGGGTCTGATGCACAGCTACCGGGAGGCGTTTGAGGACGACAGGACACATGGTTTTGCTAACAGTCCCACCTTTGGAAGCAGTGGTGAGAATTCTCCACAGAGCCCTCACCTCCACATGTGTAGGGGTGCTCTTAAATCGTTTTTCCTTTTGAAATGTTTAAAAAGAAATCAGCAAAAATCATCATAATTTTTATCAGTGGGATTTGCTGTGCAAAGAATTCTTTATTATTCTTTTGATTATTTTGCAAGATATTCAAACCATTCAAACTTCAAAACGTTCAGCTCAGTTATTATCACATTGTATTCAGCTATAGAAACATTTTCCGTGCATCGTTCCATTCCTTCAAACTTATACATGCTTTCTCATAGTCACACCATTGAGATTTCAAAACGTTCACAAGTTCTTCAATATTATTTGGTGTATTCAGCTTTTCAATCCCATTCAGACTTTTTTCACAAACAGAGTTTAAGCGTCAGAGTTTAACAGTAGTGTGTATGACGTGAGCCAGAGTAGAGAGAGGCTGTTCAACTGATTAAAAAAGAAATTATTCAACCTCAACTCTCAAATTTCACTCTTCATAAATGATTTTCTACCAGAATGTTGACACATTTGTAAAATATCATCAAGCTATTATTCGTTTTTTTTTTTTTCTTGTTTTGTTTTTTTAATCAGCACAAGACTACAAACCACACAAAAAATACTACTGCTGGATTAAATTGTAAAATCAGCAACATTGAAACACCACTTCAGAAAAACTGCATATTAGGTCGAAATTGGAGCCGGGTTGAACTTGTTATCTTCATAGCAAACAAAAGAGTGCCGCTCCTCACAGTCAACCGCCTGTGTTCCTCCTGTCTGTAACACAGCACAATCCTTGTAGACACTTAGAGGACATGGTGGCTTGTAGTCATCAACCCAGGACTCGTAAATCAGCGGCTGCTTGTCCACCCACAGCCAGTCACCAGAGAGGAAATGCAGACCGACCCAGGCGTCTGTGATGCCGTGTTTTTGTAATGCTCCCTGTATGAGAAGCATCTCTGTCTCTGACGCAGTGCTGGCCAGTTCACGGTGATGCTGTCTGCAGTATTCCATGGCTTCAACCCATGTCATTTTCTCCCCCACCACAATCGCATTGTAGCACACAAACTTATTTGGCTTGTTGTTATTAGTATCGTACCAACCTAGCTCGTTAATCGAACCGTATATATCCCCAGGATATACATTATTGTTTGATGCCCATTTCAAATGGGGCACCTGACCACCTCCTGACCACATCCATTCCCCAGATTCAGGGGATTTTGTCAGTCCTATCCACAAAAACAAACTTTCACGTACAGCAAGTTGCCTAAGCAGGTTATCGTCCTGACTGTTACTGATCGGAGCCAGGTCTATATAGTTATTCCGACAGAAGTCCCGAGCCTCGAGCCAAGTCGTAACTTGGTCGACGTACACATACTTGCCAAATGCTGCGGGCAAGCTCAGTAGGAGCAGGATGCAGGTGAAGGTTGGAGCCATTGCTGTGTTGTGTCAGGGATCAAGAGAGTCTCGCTGGACAGTGTGGATGGAAGCAGATTTTGTACATATTTATGCGGCATGTTTGCAAGTATTTGCATAAGGTGACACCGGAAGACAAAGCCACGGACTCCTGCAGCACGACACCATAGAAAAACAAAACATAATGTCACACTTTTCATCATGTGAGTAGAGCTCCAACAATGTGCTGATAAAATGAATAGTTTCCTCAACAATTGCCTGCAAATTATTATTATTTGGTGGCCATCCGGTGTGTAACATTTAGGAGGGTTAATTGGCAGAAATTGATTATACTACTTCTATACTACTAAAAATATTGTTTAAGTGTATAGAAACCCTTCCGGAGCCATCATTTAAACCACCATGATGCGACATCAGAGATGAAGTAAATACGTTGATCGGAAATACTGCCTTCTGCATACTACAATAAACCGGCTAGTATCACTTCAACACACTGGATAACAGCAGAGCGAGCACATGGAGCAGCTAGCTGCAAAGCATCAGAAATTCTAACTCAGCTAATTAATTAGACAGTTGAAAGCGGAGAGGAAGTTGACAAACATGTCAGTGTTTTTCCCGGGACTGGGAAAGCAACTCAGGGAGTAGGGTCGCCAACCGTTTTCTGTATTTTTGATTATCAAGTTAGTGTAAAACCATGACAGAAAAAGTTAGTCCACTAAACGAAGATTGCCCGATTTCTATGAGGCAAAATAAATCTTGCCTACCGCTGTCAGGCTCTCTCCATCTCTCTGTCATTCCTTATGATAAACAGAAAATGAACACTTTTAATTCACAATTCACTGTGCTTCCTGTGTATCGTAGCAACGGAGATGCGGCGATATTTACAGGTAAACTGGCGACACGTGATACTGCTGCTCAGGCAGGAAAAGAAAAGGGAAAAAAAAGCCCAACAGATCACACCATGAGCAAACACGAGGCAACGAGAATAATACCTCGGCTCGTTGGGGTGAGGACGGAGGAGAGGTGGGGGACAGCGACAACAGATCAACAAACAAATAATACAACAACTATGTTAAAATAAAGCACCGTGACTTCATGGTTTGGTGCTATCACGTGTCTGCTGCATTGAACACTTGCACGCGTGCAGACACACCAAGGTCATCTCATGTCATTTTGTGTCCATTTAAACAGTGGAATGTAAATTCCAATAGCGTTATTTTGGAATGGAGAGTGTAACACCAGGTGTAAATGGAGAATTTGTGAACAAAGCATATGCAGTTTGCAATAGGATCGCAGTGATTGTTATGAATGGTAACGGTCACTGTTGTACATACAGTATATGTTACATGTCATCTTTAATATGTGCATTCTTTATGTGTGTTTGCATCTTGAGTTTAATCTAGCTAAATGATTCATTCATATATGAAAGTGTATCAAAAATAATAATAATAGTACTAATAAGTGCACCCTTCTGGGAGAAACTTGATATATAATTACAAGTGAGAGGTTTTTTTTTTCAGTCGTCAAAACAAAATACTTTTTGCTTCAGGCAAAACACGACCATGGAAAACAGGGCCGTGAAGGACAAAGAGGACACAGAGCAGAGGCAAATCACGTATTTGAATGACAAGGAGATGCCTTGTCACAGTGTTGGGTTTTTCCTGGAACACAAATGTCGAAATGTAAAGAGGGGTGGATGTGAGAGGAAATGCAAAATTAAAAACAAACAAAGAAGGACTATGAAGGACGCAGTAAAACAACACTGCAAGTACCAACTGCTATTAACTAACTAACTAACAAAGTGCAATCAATTTATGATGATTGATTCATTTTATATCGCATTTTAGTAGTGATATAAAGTAGCAATAATTGTGCAGAATTCACAAAATAGATCTTTTTTTTCTCCTTTTCTTTTTATTCTTAAAAACGACCCAAGTGAACTTTGAACTGTGACATATTTCCAAATTTCACAAATTCAATCCAATTTTAAACAATAGTACATTTTGCTCAGGTGTGTTTACATAGTTGGTGAAAATAAAAAAACCTTTCATCAGATTGCCATGGTATGTTGTCATGTATGATTTTGCTAGTTTCTTTTCATTAAATCGTACTTTTTCCCTCTGTGTGTGTGTGTGTGTGTGTGTGTGTTTGTGTGTGTAGCTCGCTCTCCTCCAGGTTTGATCAAGACTCCTCTGTCGCCCCTGGGCCTGCAGCCACATCATCAAGGTGGTTCAGGTGAGTTTTACACAGCATAACAACACACAACAGAGAACACAGTGGTTGTTTTACACGCACACACACATGGAAGGAGTAGATATTGGATCATTTGTCCAACTCACGATCATACGGTGTCATCTCAGGCTTCTCAGAATAGTGGTTAAGCTCTTTGATTTCAAGCTTACAGTCAGTATGCTTGGGAATGTTGTTCCTGTACTATTATATATATTATACATATTTATATATTTCCTTCTATTAGCTTCTAATCTATTCTACTTTTTATTATGTTGTATTCTGTTCTGTTCTTTTCTGTCCTATTCTATTCTTGTATGACCTATTCTTTTCTGTTCTGTTCTATTCTGTTATGTGCTATTCAGCTCTATTCTACTCTGTTCTATTATGTTCTGCACTATTATATTTTCTTCTATTCTTTTCCGTTCTATTTAGCTCTATTTTCTATTACGTTTGTTTTATTCTATTCTGCTCATTAATATTTTATATTCTATTCTATTTCATTCTATTTTGTTCGTTTCAGCTGTGTTGTCAGTCAGTCATCATCTACCGCTTTATCCTCAAGTGTTCTGTTCTATTCTATCCATTTTTTCAGTTCTATTTTGTGATATTCAGTTGTGTTCTATTCTATTCTGTTCTATTATGCTCTGTACTATTCTATTTTCTTATATTCTATTTGATTCAGTTCTATTTTGTAAGACATATATTCAGAGTCCTGAAGCACTGTAAAAATATATATAAAAAAAATACATTATCATCATTATTATTATTATTTTTGTTATTATGATTGGTAATTTATACTACGTCCTGGTCTAGAAGTGGAATTTCCCTTATCATAGGTATCTGTAACATTTTAAAGGTGCAGTGCCCTTGACCTAACCTTTCTCTTGTAGCGAGCCCATAGATACAGAGTCATGTCCAGCCCGTGTCTCATCTAGGTCATATAGAAGCTTTGATACTTAGCACCACTGCATTATGTAATTTTGCAACAGAGTGAGCAGACCGTGGCTCCAACACTGTATATGTTAGTCTCTGCTGCCCCCTGGTGTTCACATCTCTTTCTACATCTGGAAACAGTCACACACTTTAGCACCTTCTGCTTTGCACTCAAGTTTCTCCTCCTTGTCTTCCCCTTCTCCTCCACACATCTTCTCCATCTTCCTCTTCCCTCGCTGTCTGTCTTTTTCGGGGCTGCTAGACTCTGAGTCTAATGACGGAGAGCAAGGTAAGGGCATTTCTGAGATGGCATACTGTGAGCATCTTCACCAGCACAGCCTCCTCAAAAAAAATTTTTTTATTTAAATTCTTTGTGTTTTTCACTGCCAGAAATATTATCTTTTTTGCGTTCCACTAAATATTTGCCGTATTGTGAATTTGTTCACTCGGATGCCTGATAACTGCATCCCGTTATCCTGGACAAAAGAAGTGTGAGACTCACAAAACGAGACTCATGAATGTTGTTTTTTGCTTGTTTTTTTGTAGATAATCACAGTTTTGGGGCCTCAAGAGCACAACCGTTCAACACTCTCCAGTCGTCCAGCAGTCCTGTTCACAGTGTTGATGGGTGAGTATTCAGATTCAGTTATAGATATGAAGCACAGATGTGAATTATATGATACCTACCATAGTCTGTATAGGAAAAGTGGACACCTAGGGGTTTGAAAAATGAAGCCAAGGAAGTAGGAGGAGCAGTTAGCCACCACAGGGGTGAAAATAGAAGTCTGTTTCAATTGAAGTCATGGGAAAAGTAGTCCCTACTTCATTGAATTAATGGTCTCAATCACTAGTTTCAACTCTTCTTCAATAGAATATGATAGAATTTTGTAAATGATGTTCCCATTTAGAGGAAAGCATGACACATGTGAGTGGGCAGTGTGATTGACAGCTGGTATCTTCTAATAGGAACCTGGTTGCAGGTGATGTCTGTGAATTACCAGTATGAAAAACTGAGCATTAGTTAATGCTATCGGATACTGATAGTAATAGGGTTTCCATCAAACACAAAGACATCCATAATGCCTTGTTTTTTAAACCACAGGAGGAGGATTGGATCTGCAGATGGCGCCCCTCACAGCCCTGCCTCCCCCCACCCCTACAGCCCTGCTTCCCCCCACCCCTACAGCGCTGCCGCCTCCCCCCACCCCTACAGACCTCCCCACCCCTACAGACCTGCCTCTCCTGAGGGCTCCCAGGTCAACATCATGGGCGTCCACACAGTCCCCGGGAGCCCCAACACCCTCCACCGCACAGTGGCCACAAACACGCCACCAAGCCCTGCCCTCCAGAGACGCCTGGGTCAGGCCAGCCCTTCACTAGGCAGACACCCGCCTCCGACCGGCGTCCCCTCCAGCCCTCTGATTGGCCGCAAGTCAGCGGCCTCCGGTGTTCCCCCCAGCCCCCTGATGGGGCGGCGCACAGCAGCAAGTGGCCATAGCACACCTGACGAGCTGGGGGCTGCCTCTCGCCAGGGCAGCGCCCAACCGCCCCCCACGCCTGCCTTCCCCGTCTCCCCACAGCTGCCAGAGAAAAGGCACATGTCCAGCGGGGACGCAGAGAGGATGGACAACAATAACCTGACACCGGCCAGTGGTGGAAGTACGCCAAACCTGTCTGGCACTCACACACTCCCGGATATCCCCAAGTCCATATATGGTGAGATGCTAAAAAAGAAATGTCCTTGTACCACTTAGCTACCCCTCTGTTTTGCACATTTATGTGAACTTGCACTGTGTTAAGGTAGGCAGAATTTGTAGGGCCAATTAGTCATTTAAAGCAAAGGATAGGATATTCACAGATACATTGCAAACTTACTTACTTTTTATCAGAAAAACTGAATCTGAGGAAGCTAATGTTACCGTCATAAAGCTAACACTGGTTAGCATATTGTGTAGCAAGGCTCAATACAACAAAACTTGGCTTGGTCATGCCATAAACTGGTCCACAAGTTTTTCCAGGCATTGAGGATGTTTTCTGACATGTCTCTTGTTTTGGTGAAGATAAGCACAAAATATCTTACATTAATGATTCGCAGTATAAAAAGCCGTTAGCAGCTTGTTGACCAGGAAAAACTTGTGCAAAAAGCCACCTGAGACTGCTAATGGCACGTAATGTTGTTGAAGGGGTGTCCCATTTCGTAGGGGGGCAAGAGGTAGGAATTAGAAATGGGATTGGACCATGTGTATTCAGATTTCTTATCCACCCTCGTCCACACAGACGGTTGTCCAGACATCAAGATGAACGTCAAGTTCGTCCAGGATACGTCCAAGTACTGGTACAAACCGGACATCTCCAGAGAGCAAGGTGAGAGTCCAACACTTTATGAATAATTTCCTCGGGATTATGTTGGTTTCTAACCCTATCTCCTCTTCTCTCTTGACATCCAGCCATCAATCTGTTGAAGGAGAGGGAGCCCGGGGCGTTCATCATAAGAGACAGCCACTCCTTCCGCGGGGCGTATGGTCTCGCCATGAAAGTGGCCTGCCCTCCACCGACTGTCCAGCAAAACAAAAAAAGTAAAAACAGAAGTGATTTTGAGAGAATAAAGGGAAAAATAACCCTTTGTGTCCTCACATTTGCATTCATCGCGTTTTTTTTGTCTTTTTCCCAGTGGGCGACATGACCAACGAGTTGGTGAGACACTTCCTGATTGAGACAAGCCCCAAAGGCGTCCGTCTGAAGGGTTGTCCCAACGAACCCTACTTTGGTGAGTGTATTGCTCCGGTTGAGAGAATCAGGCTGAGCAGTGGCGAACGTGCATTAACGGCGGACAATACTTTGTGTTTGAAGGTTGTCTGTCTGCTCTCGTCTATCAACACTCCATGACTCCACTGGCTCTGCCCTGCAAACTGATGATCCCCACCAAAGGTTAGGCCACGCCCTCTTATTTCACTGAAACCCGTTATAACAAACCTATCCAGTAGTGATTTGTATAAACATTTGAATAATGTAGTCAAGTGTATCAGACTGATCACAATATGCTTTCTTTTCCTTTAATTCCAAGTTTGTTGTTATTTGCTCACAGACCCAAATGAGGAAGCGCTGGAACTTGTTACACCTACTGATCCAGTTGTTGAACTCATTAAGCAAGGAGCAGGTAAGCATTAAAGTCACTAGTTGTTTTCAGGGGTTGCTTCTTTTTTTTTTCCATAAAAGTACTGCCATAATCCCAACATTAAAGAATTAGCATGTCAGGAAGAAAGGTTTGTTGGAAAAAATTTATAAATTGTAATTATACACTTAAACAAACATGCTTATGGGAAACGTATTCAATTTCAGCCATTAAATCATCCTAAATCCAAAAAAACATTTGAAAAGTTCAATGCTGGACCTTTTAATCCTAAACGTCGAACATGTTTGGTTATAATCTGATGATTCTGGGCAGTCTGGGAAGTTAAAAACTGGCCATGTAATAATAACACAACCAGGTAATCTGGGCTGAACATTGACAGCGACCAAAGGTTTCCTTCAGTTTTCTTACCAGAATATTCTGGAAACCATCATTCCTGTAATATGAGGACAACTGTTCCTGTTCTACAACTGCTCTACACAAACCAGCTCACTTTCACACACACTGTCCCCTTTACCTTGCAGTTCAGAAGGTTCCTGAGGAAGCCCATGGTAAATACTCGTCTGCTCTGTTCTGCTCTGCCATGCACTCTGACCGACCGTAAAAAGCTCTGATGCCTGCTCTCACAGAAACAAGCAGTTTTGTTTGGCATGTACAGTCTATTGCCTTCTAAAAATGTACTATTATAAGATGCCGCACATTTAATCCCACTTTTACCATATCATTTTGTTGTATTTTGCCACTACAAATCATATTGTCAATCTTACACACATTTTGCTATAGTTTATTTGATGTACATTCAGGGGAATGGGTTGCATGACCTTTGGAATTTTTGTACTTATAATTTTACAATTTTTTAGCCCTGTTTTTAAGCTTGCTTACATAATGGTCACTCTAGAAGTGAAGGCTCATGTTGTGTATGCTTGCAACGTTGCATGACAAAGCGAACTAAACAACAGCAACATCGCACGGTGAACTGCATGGGCACCACCCGCCTCTTCCATTTAAAAAAATAAAATAATATATACGTATATATTATTATTTACTAGCGGCTCTATTTGACTTTTAGCGTGCAATGTTCTATACATCAACTCTGTCGACATGGAGTCTCTCACGGGGCCTCAGGCCATCTCCAAGGCAATCAGTCAAACGCTGGAGACCAACCCTCTGCCGGCGGCGACAACCGTCCACTTCAAGGTGTCCACACAGGGCATCACGCTCACTGACAGTCAGAGGAAGTGAGTAAACACACACTCCATCTTTAAAGTGGATGAGTTATTATAAATAATAAATAGGATACTCCTATTATTAGTATTTTAATGTTAATTAGACACAGTTTGAAGACTGCATGAGTTGTAGTTATTGTAGCTCTGTTGTTAAATCCCAGATTTCTCCCTCTGTTTTTTATACAGTGGCTCATGTGTTGTTTAGCACAGAATTTAAAAAAAAAAAAAACATAGCGGTGTGGACAGCAATACTAAATCTAGCTGTGTGGCGTATGTGAGGACTGACCTGACCACTGAATGTTCTCACACATACAAAGGAATTCTCTCCATAATATGATAACTTGTTCGTGTTCTTTGTGCCACTGCAGGATTTTCTTCAGGCGACATTATCCCCTCAACACAGTAACTTTCTGTGACACTGATCCCCAGGACAGAAAGTAAGATTTTATTCCATGTAAAATCTCGAAAATGCCAGATGTGGTCGTCATTTAAGGCATGTTTCTTTATTTTCTTTGCACAGATGGGGCAAAGAAGGTGGCGGCTCAGTGAGGTAAGTGTAAAATAGTGGTTGAGGGTCACAGAGCCAGGGAAATGGACACTTTCTTTTGTTTCTCTGCCAGTTAAATAGCTTTTTCCAACTGGAAATGGAAGTTTGGAAAGTGCTCACTCTCCCACACCAAAGTCCATATAGAAAATCACTGTTTTTAGCTCACCGGGACACAAGAGCTGCTGGTTGACTGCCACCCTTTTTGTTCAGTTTGTGTCACTTAGTTAAAGCTGAGTGAAGGATTTCAAACACTGAAGTCACAATAAAACAAATGTGAACTTCCCGATTGAGACAACAGGGGATCAAC
Source organism: Solea senegalensis (assembly GCF_019176455.1). Taxonomy (NCBI): domain Eukaryota; kingdom Metazoa; phylum Chordata; class Actinopteri; order Pleuronectiformes; family Soleidae; genus Solea; species Solea senegalensis. The sequence goes on along the minus strand of NC_058022.1, from coordinate 31,185,085 downwards.
AACTTCTGTGTGGAGATGTAAAATCGCTGATTTTCTGTATGGACTTTTGTGTGTGTGGGGTGTGTGCTGATAATAAACTTCAATTATTTATCAGTGAGTACAATCATCCAAACCTGGCCTTTAGTCAGAGCCAAACAGGGAGTCAACACTTCATATAACCACACTTTAATGAGAATAGAAAATAAAATAAGAAAGCAAACACAGATCTTTTCTTGTTCTTCCAGGCTTTTTGGATTTGTTGCAAGGAAACAAGGAAGCACAACTGACAATGTGAGCCACCTGTTTGCCGAGCTGGACATAGATCAGCCCGCCTCTGCCATCGTCAGCTTTGTCTCCAAAATGATGAAACGGTGAAACCCCCGAAATTGAAATGGCAGCGGTCGTTTTGAAAGCTTCCCTCTTCATCGGTGTGTTTTTTCACCAGGACACGATGATATCCTCGGGTTCCTGTTGGTTTGTTTCCATCTCCCTTCTCTCTTTGTTTCTTTCTCTCTGCCTTGCTGATTTGACTTTGGTCTTTTTTGGAAAGAAAGCCTATTTTGAAGGATTTGGTGCCGGATCAAAGGTGTGGGATTAGAGGATGTGTGGCATGGAGCTGAGAACGTGACAAAAGTGGAGGCAACGGAAGGGAGAAAAGTGAATCACAGGGTAACCTGTTCATGAGGAAAATGCTCGCTCAAGACTTGAGGAACAATGCTACGTTTAGTTGGGAGGCAAATGCGTAAGGACTTGTATGTTTCAGGGTTTTCTGTTTCTGTTTTTGTTGATTGATTTACCAAAGGTTGTTGCAATACAAGTGCAAGAATGATGTAGCTTTTAAGCCATTGTAATTATTTCCTCTTTTCAAAAGATTAAGTGTTGAACAGAACAAAACAAAAAAAAAAGAGAGAGAAAAGAACTTCAGTTTCTTCTCGAACTTGTCTTCAGGAAAAAAGTTGGCCTTCGTGGCTTTTAGCAAAACAGTGTCTGAAGACCTTATGCATGTTAGCTTGATCTTTAAGCTTGGTTCTTCGACCTTCCACAAAAAAAAAAGTCATAGTGAAATCCTTAGAGTGGGTTTTTCCTCCAGGTCTGTTTTGTGTTGGAAAGGGCTCTGCAGTGAAACCATGACTGATCTAAACTGCGCTTAACAGACCAGACTCAAGAAGAAAAAGAAAAAAAAAAAAAGAAATGAAAAGGAAAACCCACCACATTAATGTCCACCACACACTCTGCTTCAAGTCCAAGCCTGAACTCTGTCTCTGTCTCTTTTCTGTCTTTCAAACCGTATTGGATTTACTCAAATCAGCATCCTCCCGATTGCATGGCAGACAGAGCGAGGGCAAACTGTCCACAAGATGGCGCCACTCGTTAAGGCTTGGACCCTGCACCCCAGCAGTCCCATAGACTTGCCCATCCGTGACTGCTCGCTTTAGTGGATCTGTTGATAGACGCTGCCACTGAAACACACTGGAGAAGACCAGGAAGTGGCTCAACGACCTGGACCTATGCACTGTTCTTTATGCATGTTTTTGTCCGTAAATGCAACCTCTCCCCATTCAGTAGCTGCATTCACCATCACTGAAAACATTCTTCTTCTTCTTCTTCTTCTTCTTCTTCTTCTTCTATGCTGTGTGCTTAAGAAAACAACTTTAAAAGAAAAAAAAACCTTCAGACACTGAGGCTGTATGACTTGTCAAAGACTGCATGAAATAGACAACATTTTTTGTACTCCTCTCAAGAGTCCTGAAAAGAAGTAGACAACCCATTGTTGAATTAGTCACATGATGGTGAGATGCTATATTTTTACTTTTCTCTCTCTCTCTCTCTCTCTCTCTTTAACTTTCATTTGAGCCAGGGTTACCTTTTCGCTTGATCGGGGACAAGTTTGTTTTTCCACAGTGTCGTCAAAACTTTACATTTCGATACGTAGAGCAAAAGAGGAAAAACCGAACAAAAAAAACAACAAAGGAACACAAGGAGTTTCCAAACTGTGCGTAAATGCCTGCTTGTCGAACACACTCAACCATTCACAATAAGCTAAGGAAAATTGATATTGAAAATAAATGTACATAGATATACTACTTTGAAAGGTGACATAGCGAAAAGTATTTATTTTTGTTGCTTTGGTCCCTCATGATTACTCATATATACATATATTGTACAGTCTAGATAAAGAAGATTACCTAATGGGTTGAGAAAAAAATATATACTTATTTTGGCTAATGATTTCAAAGTCTGACGATTTTGAAATGTGTTTGAATATATGGTGTACATTACTTTGTACATGTATATGTTTGTTTTCAGCTCATCGTTGTTTTGTTCCCCCCTTTCTTTTGGTTTGCATTCTCTCAGAATGAGGTAGGGCATGAGTGAGGTAGAAGCCGAGAGTCTGAATTGCATGGATAAAAGCGTGTGAGCGTGTATTTTTTTCTTTCTTTTTTTTAGTAAAAAAAAAAAAAAGGACAGCAGAAACACGCTCGTAGAAGTCAAAGCTGGTAGATATTAAGATTGAAAAAGAAATAAAACACGCAAATTTTAGACAAAGGGGAAAAAAAAAATGTTCACCCTCAAATGCAATATGAAAACAGCTGTATGCAGCCATGACGGTTCTAATTATCATTTGCCAAAGATTCAAACATGTCTTGTGTGTTCTGACTGGATGCATGTCGCATATATATATATATATAGATGTATATATACATACACATATATATATATATATACATATATATATATATATATATATATATATATATATATGCACATATACATGTATTATATATATTCAAATGCTCATCAGTCACCATGTTTTTTTACATTTCACATTTTAAAATAACACATTTTGCTCAACTTTAGCAGCAAGGGTGCATTTGAATGAGGCAAACGTGTGCTTGTCTGTCGTTTTTCTGGCAGACAACAGGCTGGGAAAAAAGGTGAAAACAAAGCACTTACACTCACAATACCAAAAGAGGAGTGACATGAATTCCGTATGGGTTTCAATTGCTGGATGGTAAATAAACACAAAACGCTGCAGCTGTAGCTTTTGTCAGACTGCCAAAGGCATTTTTCTCCTGCTCCCCCCAAAGGTCAATCGATTTATTTATTCTTATTTATTCTTTTATTTCTCCTGACATGTTTTTTTTTTTTTAATTTTCATTTTGTTGTTGACATTTTGATGGTCAGTGTTAATGGATGCAGGAATGTGCGGTGGCACCTAAATTGAAAGCAAAGAGGTACAGTGCTCTTAAAATCGACTACTAACTGGCTCCATTTCACTTTTCATTTGGAGAAGGAAATAATATTAAAAAAAATGTTGAAATTGAAAAAAAAAAAATTTGCATTGTACCTTTTGGCTTTGAGTCAAGAGTCACCTTAGTGATTTTGTTTTTTCTGTGACCCCTGTGTACAGATGGGACTTGTTTGAATGTGCTATGTACAAAAGGGTCTCAGATTTTGTTTGCGCTTAATTATCATTTACATTATATTGTCATGGCTTACCTGTTCCTAAGGAGAAAAAAGAACATTAAAGCAATAGAAGTCAGTTACAGTCAAGATATGTGTGTTGTTTTGAGCTGTTTTTTTTATGGCCAATGTTTTTTGTTTGTGTTTTTTTTAGTTAATTTAAAGTGTCTGCCCTTTTTTCTGGTTCACATCAGTCTCAGGCCTAGTCCACACATAGATGGTTATTTTTATTTGAAAAATTTGGTTTTCCTCTCTTTGATTTTTAAAATAATCCTGTCCACACATATAGACATGAGTCCAGTTAGCAACACAAGCACTAGCATTGGCTACATCTGATAAACAACTCTGTATGTTAAAACTCTTGTTAACATAGCTAACAATAGCACAACATTGGCTACATCTGATACACAACTCTGTATGTTAAAACTCTTGATAACATAGCTAACAATAGCCCAACATTGGCTACATCTGATACACAACTCTGTATGTTAAAACCCTTGTTAACATAGCTAACAATAGCACAACATTGGCTACATCTGATACACAACTCTGTATGTGTAAGTATGTTAAAAGTCCAGTTAGCATAGCTATCACTAGCACAACAGTGGCTGTGTTTAGTACCATTAAAAAACTCTGTATGCATAAAAGTCCAGTTAGCAAAGCTAACAAAAGCACTACATTGGCTACATTTGTATGTGTAAGTATGTTAAAATTCCAGTCAGCATCGCTAATAGTAGCACAACACATGTTTTAAGCCATTACAAAAATCTGTCTATGATTGTGTATTATAGTGTTACATTTGTTGAGCGTTCAGTTAGCATCAATAACACAAGCACCAGTTTCAGACACCGTTACACAACTTTTTCTCTAAACAAACAGGACACAGGAGGCACCAGCGAGCTTGTGGGTTAAATCTCTTTGTGTGGACTAGGACTCGGTGTCATCACTCAGAATCTGTGTCAGCTGCAGCCCTCGTTAGGCTGAACGCACAACACCTGGACGGTGTTGGTAAAAGTAACTGCTGCATTTCTTACGTCGGTGAATAAAAAGAAGCTTAAATCATAGAAAATATAAAACAAATCTTCCCAATCTTGAAACATTAGACTTTGCATTGGAGTTGAAGTCACATGTGACTGGTGGTTCACCGTCTGCCCTCCTCACCTTCACTTCCTGCCACTTCATTTTACTGTCAAACGACTGCCCTGTTTTTCCTCAACGCTCTTCTCTATATAATCCTTTTGTGACAGTGAAGCTTATTTATCGCTTTAATTATTTGCATTTTAGTGACATATAGCTCATGAGAGGTCAGAGCACACACACACACACACACACACACACATAACAGGTGCGAATAAAATTAACAATGGCTCCACAGGCACAAGAATAATTCAAAGCAACAGTCAGCTCTGGAAAAACCAAAGGGAATAGAAACCTGGTCAGAAAATGACCAATTATTTTTTGTTTAAATGTGAAAACATTAATAATAACAATTTATTATCTGTTCTGTTTCATTGCAATATATTTTTATGTGTACACCTGTAATGTTGCGGGTTTTGTGGAACAAAGAGCCATCGTTGATGCGACTAACTTATTTTTTTCACAATTGTATAGACAGAAAAGTGAAAGTGTACACAAGTCTGAATCCCAACTGCTAAATTCTAAGGGACATTTGCTTTGGTATCACTTAAATATCATTCTAAATCACAGTTCTAAACACCAGAACAAAAAATGCTACAGCCTGATTATCAATTATACTGACTCAGGAGGCCTCAAGTGACTTAGACTTAAGACTGTAGTGATTCTCTTTCTACTTACATTAGTGAAATTACTGAGTTTAGCTACACCGTAGTGTAAGTTTATATTGCATATACGTACATGTAGTACTGTAAATTTCAGTACCACTTACTTCGCCGAAACAAGAAAAAGGAAACTTTAAATATACAAAATGTCCTCCTGAATTCAAAACAAATAATGTTTATTCGACCATCAGACATAAGCATTGAATTGCTGTGTGTAATGTTTTGTTGGAAGAAATCAGTTTTATGAAGAGCTAGAACACAGTGTTATATTTTGAAGGCTTTTTGTAGGAGCGGATTGAAAGCGCAGTATGTAATTTTCTGTCGCTAGAGGTTTCACTATCAAAACAATAACAAAAGATTTTGTTTTTAATGTCACAAAGCGGCGTGGGAACATGGGAATTGTTGTCCTGTTTGGTTTCCATGTGCATGCACAAGTTTTAGAAGGGACCAATAGGTAATAGCTTTTCCCAAACATTCCATAAACTGTTTTTCACCACTTTAAGTGTGAAATATTTAACATTTCTGCTTTAAAATATGTAAAAAGTAGATTTATATAAAATATTTTGTTACTTACATTAGCCAAAAACTCCACAAAGTCAAGGCTCTTTCTTACAAAATGTTCACTGAAAAGGTTATTTCAAATAAAAAATAGAGAATGTTTCAAATACTTGGGCTACAAATAAAAGCACGGTCAAAAATTGACATTGTCTTTGAGTTCCATAGCTTCAGTTAAAAACTTGGAACAAACACAGGAAACATGACACACCATCCAACCAATCAGGAGCCAGTGCTGGCTGCAGTCATTGTCAAGCTACAATACAGCTATGGAACTGCTTATCCTTAAGTCAAAAGAGTAGAACATGTATTTATAACTGTTAATAAACGCTATTAAAAATGTAATGCGAAAGCAAACAAATTTAACAGCAACAGTTAATTCTCTCTTTGCAGTTTTGCACCTGCGTGCAAGTGGTGGAAGCAGTGTTGTGCTTGGTTTTCAAACATTTCTGGATCCGCGGTCAAATATTCGCTGCCTCTTGCCTCCAAATGTCATATTTAATTAAAAAAAAAGTCACAGAGCAGACGAGTCAAAGTGGAGCCACAAAATCCTCCACTCCTGTCCAAGTTTGACGTCCACAAACCTGTTTTTTATCTTGAGTTTGTCTTTTATTGCTTTTATGGATATTGGTTGTTGTTATCTATCTGCTGTAGCTTTCAACCACAACCAGAGAACGAAACACTCCCGGAGCTTCAGTGTCGTACAAGTGCAAACAAATTGATAGCAGGTGTGTGTTTGTGGCTAAGCCGCTGCAGAGTCAACACGACGGCGGCAGCAGCAGCAGCAGCAGCAGTGAGCGTGTTTGTTTCTACGTTCCAGGCAAAGCGAGCGTCCAAGCCACGAGAGACGGAGACGGGCAATAAAGAAATATATAATCAAAAGTGCGTGAGGATCCCACAGCTGCAGACGCTGTTCATACTCGCAAGTATGCATGACACACTTCCCCCCTGACACATTACACACGCGCTGTCGCTCTCCACCGCTTTGCTGCAGCACATTATGAGCTGTGAGGGAGGCACACACCCGCACAACCAAGTGCATCATGGGTCCGCGTTCACAGACACGACATATTGCAGCAGTCATTCGCCAAAAAATGTGGATGTAAGAGTCACGGGCCGCGCTCTCGTCTCATGCCGTGATTGGATTTGACACCTTTAGGGATGCTGTTACAAGAGAGCCCGTGTGCACAGAGTTCATTTAACGCCTCAAACACAAAAGGGAAAAAAACGGAACAAACGTGAAACAAGGAATCTGTCAAAGAAATGAAAATACACAGACGAAGATGAGGCCACCAGATCTGCGGCGCAGCGGTTAGCATCCACCCAGATACTGGGGTGACTCTGGGTTCAACCCAGAGCCGAGTCATTGAATTAAGAAATCGGGACCACATGTTTTTCCTGCTTTAAAAGAATTTGACTGTGGAGGAGCTGCTGTGATGGAATGACGTCCAGTCTGAAGGTAAAGAGCAAGGAAAGCGAGGAAAGAGTACACCTGATGGAGCATTTTTACCGAGGCAGGACAGATCCTGTGCTGGCATGACGACGTGTGTGTCTCTCTCGCTTCAATTGTGGTATAATTAAGCCATTTCGAGTCTTGTCCTCTGTCTTGTGTCCTCCTGTGTCACACCAACTGTCCTCTTGTCACAACATCCATGAACCTCCTCCGTGGTCTTCTACTTTTCCTCCTACCCGGCAGCTCCATCTTCAACATCCTTTGTCCAACATTCCATCCATCTTCTACCGCTTTATCCTCCACATGAGGGTCGTAGGGGGGGAAGTTGGACCCTGGACACATGAGATTATTGACACCTATGGTCGATTGAGTGTCCAATAATCCCCATATTGCATGTTTTTGGGCATGCAGAAAGGCCCTTGTTCTGACCGGGTCGCAAAACCCGGGTCCTCTTGCCGCAAAGGCTGCTAACCACTACTCCAACCGTGTGGCCTAAATAGGAACACAAAATACAAAATGATGTTCTATTGAAAGAGAGCTGAAACTAGCAGTTATAGACCATTATAAGTGAGAAGTAGAGGCAAACTGTTGGTTTAATTATCCTTCTCATAACATGATATGCATGTGTTGGCTGTTTTTTTTGTAGACACATGGTATAAGTATTTTCTAAGGATTTTTTTAATTTCAAAATGATTGGACATTTATACTAACTTATTAAGCGGTCTTATATGTTGAATCCTGACATTTAACATGAGCCCCTGAGCCTGAGTGTGCAGTGAGTGCGAGGCTTCTCACCCAGGTATGACCTTCCCACACAGAGACTGGGTCGCTTTGGAAAAACCTGACCCGCGCACATGCAGACGCCACTGGACTGTAAATACTCAAACAAGGGAAAATTGCCACTGCGCTTTTATCAAGTGGAAAAATCAACCTGCTTGTTTTGGTTTGCACTCCACCTCATCAGTGTTCTACTCCACTTGTTTCTTCTTCTTTCTTTTTTTTAAACTCCCCCTGAAGATGACGGGCTCGTCTTTTCTAAAGAAAACAGATGAAATGAGAATGATGGGTTTAATGTTCTGTGGCCGAGCAGCAGCTGCTCATTAAAAGTGACGCTAAATGAATAATTTCTTCTTCTTTTTTTTTACCGCCTTCACGCATCCATGAACGTGACGATAACGTCGGTAGCGAGAACGATGATGGACAGAAATGTTCCGGGAAATTAGCGAAGGCTTTTCGGTGACGTAGGTGCAGCGGCGATAATCTTCCCTGCAGAAACACTCCTGACTCCTGTCATATCCGCAGCCGCACTGATCCACAGCTCCTGAGGGTTTCCTTAAGATAACACTGCGAAGTTCGGGTTAATTAGGGGTAGGAAACGGTACACTGGGCTTCTCCTCGCATCCACATGTTGGTTCAGGAAGAGAGTTGGGCTCTGACACGGGCCAGCTGTTCTCCCGCCAAAGCAGCCCCAACCGGCCCTGACCCCAGCATGCATCTCATTCAAGCTTTCACGCTCGTGTGAAATCGTCTCCGCAACGACGACTGTGCATGAGAGGGCCCGTCACACTCGTCCTATCTGAGTGCGAGTGAAGATTCAAATCCAAGTGTCGCGCTCTGTGAGAGTGTGCAGCTTGTCAGTCAAGCGTAGAGTTATGAAGAAGGGAAAGGACAAAAGCAGGTTTTTTCTGGACGAATGTCTCCGTCTCTGGCGTCTGACACACAGGAGGAGAGACATGTGGAAATGTGATTTACGCATTTTGAGATTCTTAATGACGCTTTCGCCTGGTTAGTGAGGTGTTTGTCCATCCGTGACACGAAATATAACTTGTGATGTCGTCAAAATCTATCAAACTGACATAAAAGCTAATGTTAAATCGGCAACATTTGAAATTTTAGAATTTAAATTCATCCCATTGCACATATTTGTTTTCAACTATAAAATTAGCCGTGAAAACATGTATTCCCATTTCTAAAGACATAAAAATGGAAAATTGGGTTCACTCCAAATAATAAAAAACACATATAAAGGTAAAAAGTTCACTAGTTAATGTTGCCAAGTTTTACACACTACCTTTTAATATATCTTTTAATTTAGAAATGAGTGTAAAAACTCAACGTAGACAAGTGGATATCAAGTTTCAGTTTTGCAGAACAGAAAAAGTCTTTTGGACAGAGCTAGTATGTTAATGAGTTTCCTTTCCTGTGGTTCTTTATTATAAAAAAGTAAAGATATGTTCTCACTCTTCCTGAAGTCAGCGTTTTTTACGATGTGGCCTTTGGAGAGGCTCGGGGCTTTTGGGAAGGACCTGTCTTCAGTCCAAACTCTCCCCGAGAATCCATGACACAGACTTTTAACGTCTTTCATCTGCTTTTATTAAAAAACTCCTCGAAAGTCGTGTTGTTCGTATAAAAAAAAGGCGCCGTCTTGTTTTCGCTTCATATTCCGAGATATCGTTCGTTGGTTTGTTCTCGAGCAAAGAAGGAAAAGAAACCTTTATCTTGGAAGATTCCTCTGGCTGGAAACTGGCGTTTGAGGTGGACACGTGAGTGATTTCTCCGCACTGGTTGCCCAGTATCAAAATGTTGAATGTACCACAACAGGCGCACATGAGCGCTTCAGACTTTTGGATCAGTGTAGCCCAGTCAGTGTCTTTCCAAAGTTAATAATTTCTTTGCTTTGAGGGGGTTTTGCCTTCCTTTTTTCTTGAAAAGGCAACGATAATTACCAGCATGAATGAACATGACCACCACCATTTATTTCCATTGCACAGCCATTATTTAGTCTATAAAATCTGCCAATGGCAATAAAAAATCGAGACAATCTCTTCCATGGTAGAACTTACACTCCTCTTATTGAGAGGAAACTGTGTGCCAGAAAACAGTCTTAAAACATCACATTTTTATTCATCTTTTTTTCCATTCCAGATAAATTTGTTTGAGGAGTCAAGAGGCAAATATGCAGTCACACACCCTGCACGCTGGATATGTTGTAAATTCTCCAAACAGCAATCGTCCACTGCCTTGTAAATCTGTCCGACATAGCAGGGATTCTTTTAGTGCAGCAGGAGTTCTGCGTTTATGGGATGTTGCTGTATATTTTCGTTAAGGTTTTGGCCTTTTCTTTGGTTGTTGTCTCTGGAGATTAGAGTCTGACCACGTGAAAATGAGTCGAGGTAAATAAAACAAGCATAGCTGCTTGTGCTGTGGCTGTGGAACCTCTCTTGATTGTCTCTGTCCCTCAGCGGGTAGGTATTATGAGTCTGGAGGTATCACTCAGACAGACTTTTATTTATTCGCATTAAGACAAAGGATGTGGAAGATGGAGCTGCCGGCAGGTGGAAAAGCAGAAGACCACAGAGAAAGGTTCACAGATGGTGTGAAGGAGGGCATGAGGACACAGGAGGACACAAGAGAGGTCAAGATGATCCGCTGTTGCAACCCTAAAAGAAGAAGAAGGATATCATCAGCATTACCGTGTCCAATACATCATTTTAATCGCTCCTCAAACAATTAGCACTTTCTCTGAGGCAAAACCTACCTCTAACTTCCCTGCTTTATGTAGCTGGATGGTTTATGAAGGCCTGAGGTCGTAAACGTAACCACTCATTTACAAGACATACAAAGAAGGGAGCCACAAAACCAAAATAATCATCTGTAAGAATAATTCTCAAAGATCCAGTCTTTCTCTGCTTCAGTTTCCAGTCCCTCAGTTCGTCACGTAGGTAGACAGATAGCTATTTTTAGCATTTGAAATATTTTAAGGGCATTGTCAGAGGAATGTCTGAGAGTCCAGTGAGCGTTGTGTGAGGCGGAGGGAGGCAGACAATCACCGGCCTCCGTACAACAGCGCCATGATGACATGAGCATGCTGTGGCTGAGCCTCTAGTGGGAAGAAGCTGATGATGGAGTCTTTGATGACAGTGTTGTGGCCCACACATGCAAATACACTCACATCTTGGGAGGCCCTTCTTTTACTTAGAGGGATATTTCAGGGTCTTAATGGTGGTCCCACGAGTTACTGACATACCTACACCTGCTTAAGTCTATGATATGTCAAGAATATGTTTGGCACCAAAGTCCATAAATCAAATCAGTGTTTCCAGCTCACATGGACACAAGACAGTGGACTGCTGTCTCTTTTTTTTTGCTATGTTAGTGTCAAATTAAGGATTTTTAAACATGTAAGTCACAAAATAACACACTCAAACCAACTCCCTCGCTGATTTTCTCTATGGACTTTGGTATCCTGACTGTGTCATGGTACTTTCCAAATGCCACCTGATCCGATAACTGTTATCCGTGCATCGACTCTGCTTCTTGACAATGGAAATAACTTATCTGGGAACAAAATGTCGAAAACACTCGCACCCTCCGTCTTCCTGCGGGGCCGCGCTGCACGGCTGAAATGGTGTTAGGCATACTTATAAACTCACAACCCTCCCACACGACCATCTGCTATCACACTGCATGATGGAAAGTATTCATCTCGCAGGCAGCTTCCTCTGCGCCGAGAGATTGTCAGATATCTCGTTGATAATGCGACGCGCAATCTTAATCGGGGAATGCGGTGGAACCACCTCTGCATGCTGTTTCCCAGTCAGCCGAGAAAGTGTGGATAAAATGGGAATTATGATGCTGCTGCGTGCACGATAACGAACCCTCCCCTCATGCCTGTCTGTGATCTGCTGTAAGAGGATCTGTGGGCCTGGGTTTGGCATGGCAGCTGTACAAGGCACCAAGCTTCCAAACAAAGTGTATCTGTTTGCTTTGGATACTGGTGTTGTTACGAACCTCCTGCAAGAGGATAAGATTTCTTTGTAATTAATAGCAGCCTGTTCTGCCTTTTGGCCGGGGAAGTCAGCTGGTTTGCGAAACACAGGGAGACGGAAACTTTTACTTCCTCGCTGGTCGTGGTTAAATTGGATCGTCCTTTGACTGTGAAAACTTAAGTTCAGGGCCTGGCGGTGCAGGCAAGGATTTGCCCTGCTGCAACACACTTGTGTGAGGGTCTGAGTCCCTGCCATCTCACTTAGTGTACCTGTAGAAAAGTCCCAACTATTTTGGACACAAGTCATGAACCTAATTCATCATTTTGCAGTTCCTACAAACAATCTTTCAACAATCATGACAAGGTCTAAGGTTGACGTCTGCAGCTTTAATGCAATGTCACTGGGTTCATTGACTCGTTTTAAGCCTTTCATGAATTGGCAAGAAGAGTACAAGCAGTACATGCAGTGTAATCCCTGAGAAATGCCAGTGTCTAAAGCTATAATCCTGCGAGGCTGCAAGACTCTCGCTTTGCAAATACCAAAAAAAGCTCTCATGAGATATTATTTTTGGTTGTTTCATCTCTGCATCCCTTTATTGCTAACTGCAATGGAGAGACATTAGTGCCATTTAAAGCTTGTAGAAAGAATACACCCCGCAGACAAGGGGGGGGAAAAACTTGTGAATGTATGTATGTGTTGTGAGGACAGAGGTAGATCCCCACCCCGACAGGTTTCCATCAACTCCTGCATGTGATTGTAAGAGACTCGTCTCTGAGGCCGCACTTATGACGTGTCATTAAATCACTGTATTGGGTATTAAGACGTGTCAGTGACGGCTCAGTGAAAGGTTTGTTTTGCGTTGTTTTTCTTTACGCACGAGCACAAGCCGCTGCAGCTCAACTCCTGACGATGATGATGGAGAGGCGAGCAGAAAAATCAGCCCTTAAATGTTGCAGGTGTGGGAGATGTAAAGTTATGGAAGTTATGTGACTTTAAACACAATTCTATCTAAAAAAAAAGTTTTATTTTAATGTTACTATCAGTAACTTTGTTGGCTGAACCTGAAAACATGAATGTGAAAATGACGGTGCCAGATTACTCTTTGACCAGGAGTGATTGAGTAGGTTGGTCTGGATCCCTGGATTTTTAGGCCTAGTCCACGTGTAGTGGGGTATTTTTGAAAACTGAGGTTTTCCTCCTCAATTTCCCCCCAAAAAAATCCTCTCCCCATATGCTTATTTCTCAAAAGCATCTTTGAAAAAACAAAAATCCACTGTAAAGACACACACAGGGAGAGAGAGACATGCACAGGGAGAGAGTGGCACACACACAGAGAGAGAGAGACACACACACAAAAACACATGCAGAGAGACACACACACACAGGGAGAGAGGAGAGAGAGACATGCACAAAAACACACAGAGAGACACACACAAAAACACATGCAGAGAGACACACAGGGAGAGAGAGACACACAAAAACACATGCAGAGAGACTCACACAGGGAGAGAGAGACATGCACAAAAAACACACGAGAAAGAGACACACTCAGGAGAGAGACACAGAGAAAGACACAGAGAGAGAGACACAAGAGAGAGAGAGAGACACACACAGAGAGAGACAGAGAGAGAGACACACACAAGGAGAGAGGGACACACACAGAGACACACACAAGAGAGAGAGACACAGGGAGAGAGAGACACACAAGGAGAGAGGGCACACACACAGAGACACACACACAAGGAGAGAGAGACATGCACAGGAGAGAGAGAGACATGCACAGGGAGAGAGGGCACACACAGAGAGAGAGAGAGACACACAAAAACACATGCAGAGAGACACACGCACACAGGGAGAGAGAGACATGCACAAAACACACGCAGAGAGACACACACAAAACACATGCAGAGAGACACACAGGGAGAGAGAGACACACTCAGAGAGACAAGCACACACACAGAGAAAGACACACACACAGAGAGAGAGAGACACACGCACAGAGAGAGAGACACACACAAGGGAGAGAGAGACAGACAGAGAGAGAGACACACACAGGAGAGAGAGACACACAAAAACACATGAGAGACACACACAGGAGAGAGAGAGACACACACAGGAGAGAGAGAGACACACACAGGAGAGAGAGACACACAAGGAGAGAGGGACAGAGACACACACAAGGAGAGAGAGGGAGAGAGAGACACACACAGAGAGAGGAGAGAGGGGCACACACAAGGAGAGAGAGACACACACAGGGAGAGAGAGACACACACAGAGAGAGAGACACACACACACAGGGAGAGAGAGAGAGACACACACAAGGAGAGAGAGAGAGAGAGAGACACACACAGGGAGAGAGAGACACACACAAGGAGAGAGGGGCACACACACAGAGACACACACAAGGAGAGAGAGACACACACAGGGAGAGAGAGACACACACACACACAGGGAGAGGACACACACAAGGCACACACACAGAGACACACACACGGATAGAGACACACTCAGGGAGAGAGAGACACACATAAAGTTTTTTATGTGTAAAAAACTTTTTTGCTAGCGCTAGCAAATGTGTGCATAATGCATAATAAAAAGTCCATATAGCATCACTAACACATGTGCATGTTTGGCTACATCCATTGCTAACAGTAGCACGTTTACATCTAAGTATGATATTTTTTGCAAGAAAGGAAATATTTATTTTATTTTTTTAAATAACTTGTTTAATGGTTCCAAACGTTCTATGCTTTAATTGTTCCGCCTAACGCATTAGTCACCATTTTCGCCTGCAGAACCACCTCTTTTTTTTCTCTTTTTTTTTTTTAAATCATGTTAGCAGCCCAGTGAGTTTCTGTCTGCATAACACAAACACCCTCTAAATCCAAAGAGCCTGACAATGCCCTCATGATACGGTATCACTTGTCCTGCACAGAGACGTGGCTCTGGCTCGAACCCACAGGTTGCCAAACATGAGAACAAGAGCTTCAGTCCGGCTGGTTTTTTTGGACGCTGCCCCCACTGCACATATCCGATACTTGACAGATTTGTACGAGGACAATGTTTGTTTATTTGTTTTCGCTTGTGTTCAGTTGGTGTACAATCTCAGAATGCAGAACTAGCAAGCTCAGCATGTCTGATAAAAATCTGCAGCGCTCGTGGAAAAAAAATGTGTGTTTTTTTTTTTTCTCTCTCGCTCTCTTCCTCTGTCTCTTATCATGCTGGTCTCCTTGGCTGCTCACGTTGCTGCCATGATATGTAAGATCCCCAAGGACACCGATGAAAGCAGGATTCCTTGAACTCGAGACGACTATACCTGCGTGCTGTGCCAGCATCGTAAAACAAACTCCTGCATTGTCCTCCCGCTGCAGAGTCGCCACATATCTACACATTATTATACACGGGGCATAATTGTTGAACAATTTTCCTCTGGGGGTGGTGAACCACGGTGTTTACCCAAGCCCATGATCAGGTTTCTAACTTGGAACATTAAAAATCAAGGAAAAAATCTTTTAAAAGATTCTTTTACCATGAAAGTGAATAGTTTTTTATGGGAAACGTGTATTTTCTCCTCCAAGTGAGTACAAAAAAGGTCTTGTTTGTGAGTTGAATTGCGCGTGTAGTCATGTGAAAAGTGAAAAGTTGATGCATGGTGAATGTTGACGAGTATATCCCACGGCAGTTCGATCAGCATTCTTCTCCTTTCAGTGGAACTGTGGAATATGTTCTCCTCATAATAGCGCACTATCATCAAACAACATTAAATTAGGGGTGTTGCTTTATGAGCGTTCATGCCTGACATATTTACTATGTGATTGAAGGTTGCAGTGAGTCGTGCGATTGTTCCCTTGTCAGCAGATATCTGACAGAAGTGATTCAGCCATTTTGCAGCAAATTGCTCGAGACAGGAACCAACGTGATCCACCTGCACACGCAGTGTTGTGAAGACACAGTGCAGGGTTGTTCATGACTTATTATTCAAACAACCATCGAGGTTTTAAGGAAATGTAGAACATGAAGGAAGGGGATACATAAACATGCCCACGCGGGCTTTATACAAGACACCGTTATTTAAACATACAGATCAGCAACAAATGTAGAACATAAATCACAGGCAACGCTCCAAAAAATAAACCTTCCTGACATTTTGTTTTTCCAGCCTTTACAAACAAAAGTCACCAACTTGTATACATTCAACTTAAACATCCATCCCATTCAGTTGTTTTTGGATCACCATAGTGACGACAGCAGCTGTTTTCTTCATGAAGAAGAAAAGTGAGTGACTAAGGACCGCTAACTTATTGAGAAACTCAATTCATTTAGCCATTTATTTGATGCTGAGTATAGTTTATACTCATTACTCAATCTGAATAATGTAAATGACTGTATTTTACGATGAAGACGTGTTAGGATTAGTTATGGTTAAAGTCAGAGTGCAGTTAAGTGTGCAGGACATGAACGTAGGTCAATGAAATGTCCTCTGGAAACCAGTCTGTCCTAAAACCAGGACGTTAATGAGAGGAAGCACTTCTCTGGCAGTTGTCGTGTGGACACGCTGACACACACATGATCTATGACAAACACAACGGAGACCAGATGAAGTTATTTTAGCCTCTCCGAGTCACAGTGACCCCGAAAAACACCAGCAGGACTTATTCTGGGAAAGACCCTCTCACACAAACCTAACCATCACTCACTGCATCGCGCACGGACGCCAGCGGAGGACAGCACGACCGCAGATTGAGAGAGCGCGGGCCCACAACAAGGGCTGAGGCCACAGAGCCGTAAATCACAACGATTCCTCGGAGAGCCTCCTCCTGCCAAGGTCATCCATATTTTTCGGGAGATTGTCTGCATAACACTGAAGACTAGAAGGAGCCACTAATTCGGAGAAAACATTTTCGGGTGAATGATGGCTGTATAATGAGGCCGCCAAATTGCTTTTTTCCAAGAAGTGTTTTGCGAGTTTTCTACTTAGAGCTTTTGCAGGTGCTGTCGTGTGGTCACAGTGTCCCATGTCTTTGAATGGACTTCCTCCTAAGTGAGTCACCTTCATAAAAGGAAGGCTCCGCACCACGTTTTTCACCTAGTTTCCAAAATGTGTGTCCTCTCGTGTCTTAAAATAAGTGCGTGTAGCAAACAAGATTACTGCAGCTCAACCGCAATCATGGTCACATGGTCTCGCTTTATAGCCTGCGCTTAGTGAGACATTTTTGTGATATTTAACCCTAACCCTATCCAGTGCAATTACTGTGACTTGAATCAGACCCAATTCCGAGAATGATATAATAATAGATCATATCGGGTCGTCCCTCCCAATAAATCAGTGACTGAGCACAGCTTGATAAATGCTGCAAACTGCACTAAAATGGGATTATTTTATCCAAAAGTTCATGTATCCACGTTTCATTGAATCAATGTTGTATCGTTTGAAAAAAAAGAAAGAAAATGAGCCAAAGATATCAGCCAAAAAATATCCTTATCTTCAGCTGCTCTGATTTCTAAAGATTAAAGAAGAAGAAATCCATAAGAGTTGACTTTCCCATTCAATGTTGTGTCTATGTCGGTGAGTTATTGCAAAAACAGGCATCTGCTCGCCACGTGTCGCACTTTTCACAGGTAGATTTCCGACCCGCTGAAGCATCGTATCAATCCTGATCTGTCTCCCTCTGAGAGGAACAGCACCTGACACGGTTTGTCCTCACTCTCTTTGCCAGCACATTTTACGCTGCAGGTTCCAATGAATCACAGGGGGAGGGGAGGGGAGGGCACTTTCTTTCTGAACAGAATCAGCGAGCCACAGAGACACCAAAGCTTTCCCAACATCTGGATCCAATGATCCACCTTTGTCCGAGCCACAGTTGCCAGGGCCACACAGATGTGCTGACAGGGTTTTAGCCAATCTGCCATCTCACGTACTGCTTCCTATAATCCATCACCAGACCCTGCAGACGCCTCCACTTCTCTCTGCCTCTCTCCTCCTCTTACCTAGTCCCTCATAATTTGAGGTTGAAGTTTCCCAAACATGCACCACTCACGGTGATGTGTAATCCCGCGTTGGTGGCTGCGTTTGCTGTGTCATGGAAATAAAAGTGTACTCTCATCTTAACAAGTTTGTGAATCACAGCGACCGCAGGCAGACAGTTTACCGGAAAGAGCTTCCTTCTCTTTTTTTTGCTGTGTTTTCGATCATGCCTGCAGCATGTAAACAACACATGTCGTTGTTGTTGTTGTTGTTGTTGTTGTTTTTCAGACGCTGATGTGGTAGCACTGCATTTCACATCCCACACATGAAATAGAAATCAGGGGGGGGGTTTCTCCTTTGGTTTGTTTTGGTAAAGCTTTCTCCAGTCCTGTATCTAATTACACTCAGCAGCCACTTTATTAGGTACAGATGACACCTCATGATGTAGGAGTGTAGGAGTGGCACCTCTTGACAGATGGTGTTGGTTACCTTGGTTTTAACAAGCAGTTGTTTGGGTTACTGTTATCATTTTGTACCAGTCTGGTCATTCTCCTCTGACCTCTGGCAACAACGAGACATTTTCCTCCCAGAGAAATGCTTCTCCATTAATGTTTTCTCCTTTTTGGACCATTCTCTGTAAACCGTAGAGATGGTTTATTGTGAAAAAATCAGCAAATCCCTCTGAATCAGCCGTTTCTGAATGGTTTCCAACAACCATGCCCTGTTCAAAGTCACTGAAATCACCTTTGTCATTCATTCCATGGCGATTGGCTCATGAGATAGTTAGATAGTTATATAGTTCTAGTGTGGACACCTGAAGGCCACTGGACTTTCAAACATATACTTAATTCCCGGTAGTCAAGTAAACTTGACAATGTTTCACTCCCAGTCAAATAACTGCAACGCACACGTGTTTTTATCTGCTTTGGCGCCGATCGGCTTTAGTGAGGATGCAAGATTTCCAGCACGGCGCTACGGCCCGCATTTATCTTCCAGCTGTTATCATCTCCTAGCTGTTTGGCATCAACAGGGCATTTTCTCCCAGAGAACTGCTTGCTCGGTGGATATTTAGTCTTTCTGTCTTTGGACCATTCTCTGATAGGTTTTAGGTGAAAATCCCAGTTGATCAGGTGAAATCCTGGTCTCTTAAATGACCTTTGTTGTTCATGCTGATTTTTGAGTTTGAGCATGTCGTCTTGACCATGTCTACATACCTAAATGCATTCACACGCCACCACGTCATTGGCTGCTTCGATAATTTGCATTTTCCAGCGGTTAAACAAGCATATACCTCATATTTGTACAATCGTCTAGCGTGGCCGAATTAAGCTTTTCAGGCGCATGCCAGACTCATGAAGTATATGGCTTCCTGTGCAGCAGCGGATCATTCTGCATGGAGTGTTTAAACGAGTGGACAGCTACTCCCATGAAAATGTCACTTTGTTTGACTTAAGCTGCCATTAGACAAGAAAAACAGTCTGCTCACTTTATTAGGCTTTTTCTCAGCAGCTCGCTCTCGAGCGCGAGTCGTGGGAAATGTACAGAAGTCGCCGTTTATGAGCTCCACCTGTTTGTCACACACACACACACATACTGCTCAGTTTATCTACTCGTCCTTGCTATTCAGAAAATCTTACTGTATTCTGGGAAAGAGACATGATCTGTGCGTGTGCGTGTGCGTGCGTGTGTGTGTGTGGGGAGAGAAAGAGAGAGACTTGCTGCCTCAGCACATTTTCAGCGGTTTACTCCGCTTTGTCGCTTACAGTAAGCTCTGAGTGCAGTGTCATATGGCACTCATCAGTCGCACAAAACCATAGTAGAAAGGCAGTCTGCACATTTTAGACTGGACTGAATGTTGTTGTCGTTTCATCGCTCGGTATCTTTGAAAACATGTCACCTACCCCATCTTTAAATCTAAATCTAATTAAGATATTAATTAAGTCGGGACTCGAGAAAAATCTAACCAAATATGATTTATAATTTACGCAAATGAGTCGAGAAATTAAATCCAAATAGCACAGTCTGAATTCCTCTTTGGTGCTGCTGACATATTAGAATCAAAGGTTTTTACTTAAGGGATTTTGGATATCTGTTTTAATTGCTCTATAAGTCAGTAAAATACTGTCAACAACCACAAAAAAAAGGATTTTTCCCCTCTAAATCAGCCTGTGAACCTGCTAGTTTTATTGTGAAAGAGGACTTGAGGCCCTGGTGTACTCGCACATCAGGGTCCCGTAGTATACCAATTCGTGGAGGTACAAGTCTGGACGCAGGGAGTAGGACGCATTCCTACTAAATAAGAAGAGAGCTTGGTAAGCGGGGTTTATACTCCAATACTTATTACTCCAAAAAATACTTGGGGGGGAGGCGAGGAAATATACCAGGGCCTTTCGACATAAAGTGGGAAGCAAAAGGTATTGAAGTGGTTGCAATATACAATTTCATCCCTAAATCATACACACTTAAAGTTATAGATCATCAGATACAATCCTACATGTAAATGTACATAAATAAGTGGTAGGTTTTTTGGGGGGTTTTCATACTAAACTGATTCAGATGTTGGAGGCAGAAAAGCAGCACAGGCTTTGATGGTATCACTTTCAACAGGATTACTCCACTGTCTTTCCTCCATTTCCCCCCGTCTACTCTGTCCTGTAACGCAGCACGTTAGCCCGAGGTGCTGGAGCTGGAGGGAAACGTGACGTCACGTCTCTGTTTCCCATCGATTATATGCTGAGGCGGCGTCTTTCCCCCCTCCGCTTCTTGATCATTCCCTCGGCTCGAACGTTCTCCTTTCTCGTTATTTTCCTCCTAATAAGAAACGAGGGCGGCGAAAGTAGGTCAGGATATGAAAGCCAAGCTGCAGCCAGAAGCACACGGGAACAATGGCAGTGAGGGAAAAGGAGGGAATTACAGATGATAGGGCTAGTCATCTGTCCAACAATATAGTGTATATTAAAGACATTAAAGGTGTCTTTAATTCATCTTTTAATACTCTATTTTACCTTGTTAGTGTATTTTTAATCACCATAGTGACCGAAGAAAACACTACTTCAATTCCTCTGTACTGTATGTCATGTATATAGAGGAAAAACTTAAACTCTACTTGATCTATTGTATTAAAGGTTCTTTATAAAGTACACAACAATTTCTACTTACTAAAGTTTGTTTTATCGATATGTATATATATATATACAGTATATATATACCTATATATGATCCAATGATTTATTTTGCGCAATTATGATGTCTTACAGAATGACCTATTCTTTGGACGACAGCTCGTATTGCCCGAAGGAAGGACAGACAGGCAAAGGCTGGTTGGAGCAGGAGAAGATGAGTGGCTGATAAGATTTGTGTGTCTGTCTCTCTGTCTACTGTATATAGTTTCTCTTTCTTCTCCCCCAAGACTCTACTGAAGCCCCGAGGCCCAGGTTCCAGTGGGTGGTATTCTGTCACGAGCCTCTTGACATGAACAGGTGGGCCATGAAATGCATACATGTCTGTTTCCTCCTCACACGGACAAAAAGAATGGTTCAAAGTTAGGGTTGGAGATCCTGGAAAAAACGGCTGGAGCAGGCTACATTTTGTACTCCCTCCCTCAGACTTCCCTGCGAAGCTCCGCCTCCAGAGCACAGGAACGCGCAAAACGAACGCGGATTCACGAGCGCTGCGCAGCATGGGTAACGTCTGGTACTTTTTTGGAGACTTGTTGTTGTTGAAACATGATGATAAAAAAACAACACAGACTTAAGTTAACCTACCGGTCCATTAGAAGCAGAGTCACCATGGCATCACTTTGCAGCCACTTTCTGGACGTTCAGTCGTCGCCACCGTTCAAACGCAGCACCGAGGTTCACTCTGGTCTTGGATCTTTAAGTCCCATCCCTCGACTCTCAGTTTGAGGAAGATGGAGTCAAGATATGATTCCTGTATGAACAATAACACCAAGAGAGAGTTAAAGAGAACGTTTGGTTGTATTAGATAATTATCAGCAGTGACCCAGTGAACCAGATAGTTGTTCTCAGTGATGAGCATGGCTGCCAGAAGGGCCAAAAGGAAAACAGATTTCAGCGACTTAACAAAAGGCTCACCTATGTCTGCTGAACAACGTTCTTGTCACTCTTTCTTGCCTGGAACTGATGCGTGGAAACTGCTTTCTCCTACTGCAAAGTCCATTGAGAAAATCAGCAATTTTACGCAACAAACGCATTCTTAAGATATTGTCGACTTGAACAGGTGTAGATTTTATTTGGTGAAGTGTTTGTTTAATGGATAAAATGTCCTTCCTCCTGTCCCTGCTGTCAGTCGTGTTGTCAGTTGTCATCTCCCGGGCGGATCCATGCAAACAAAGGCCCTTTGTGAAGTCAGTGTTGATAATTTGTCAATACCTCACTTCCAAAAAAACCTGAACCATCTCTTAAAAGGTCAAATTTGACTCAGCTGCGGCAAAGCCAACAGCATTAACTAGTGACTCAGACGTTACAGAAACACATGAGGGAAAACCAAGCTAAGCTGGATGAGCACAGGTGTAATGGATCAAAGTTGTGTGCCAGCATTACTTCTCCAGAGTGGAACACACCCAACTGCTTCAGTGAAGTGTGTAGCATTACAGCCTGAGCCGCTAATGTTGCTAAAGGGATCAACACTCGCTAATGTGGCTAAAACCCTCCCACTGATCTGACATGGAAACCTCAGCATGTATTTAGTTCCTGTTTAAGTGGTGCTAAGGAAATCCCCTAAACGTGCATGTGTATGCAGACCAGCCAACATCCACCATCTGTGCATCACATGACCCTCACACACTGACAGACCCGGGCCCAAACTACACAGGAAACCCGACCGTGACGGGCCTAACGGCAGGTTTATGAACCCTACAATGACTTTGACCACAGTTCCTCTGTCTCCCATCTGGAGGAAACAAAACAAGTGTTGACACACTAGCTTCGCCAATATGCATATGGGTCGTAAATCATCATTTTATGAATCATGAATGTGCAGGAGAGTCTCAGGACGATCTCTCAGATGCACGTCTGTTCGTGCTTTGTTGAAAGACAGATGTCTTGGACCGCTTTCAGTCTGAATGGCCTTCTTTCTTCCACTCTTGACAGGTAGGCAACGGGAATGAAAGGGGTGAGTGGGCGACACGGAGCTGACCTTTCCGCCACGCGTGACATCATAGGACACCTGACACGGCAAAAGGGGCAAAGGCAAGTGTGGGGGGAGGGTGATGTCAACAGAGCGTGTCGACAAAGTTTCACAAAGAGGGGAAGGTGGAAAACGGAAGTGAAACTCGATAAAGTGACGGACCTAATGCTTTGGTGCGTGTGGGTTTTCAAAGGTCAGTTTCAGTGCTCGCCCTCTGTTATTGAATCCATGCACTTGGAGGGAGAGTTTGCATCAGTTTAGACTGATAAAAATTACACAGAGTGAGGGGAAAAAAAATAAAATCAAAAAAAAGAGCAGTGAGATGGAGCGCAGTCCATGGGAATGAACACGACCTAGGTCAAAAGCATTAAAATTCATTTATCTTGGACTCAGCGAGGGTTCTGTTTACAAAAAAACAAAAGCACGCTGCTCATCTGTTATCCTCACTCGCATATCGCTATGTGCCAAAATACTTCCAAGTGAGTTATGGACATTTAGTACATGTACACCATGAGAGTTGACCATTTATCTCTCTGGCCGCTGAACTCTCCCAAGTTATAAAATCAGGTCACTGTGAGTGCAGTTTGCCCTGATCTGGACCATCTCTGTGTCTTTGGAGAGAATACATTTGTTATGGTTAAGACAGCATCACACAAATATTTAAAGCTACAGACTTTTGGCCAAAGATGTCAGAGGGGAATTGTAAAAGCTTTCTTGTTTCACATGCGTGAACTTTGGATGAGTCTTTCTGGTTTTTCTTCTTTTCTACACTGAGCATGTTTGGTGCCATCAGGGCTTTGGTGCACGGGATCCATTTGGCAGCTCCGCAGGGGAACAATGAAATCCTCAACTGTGGTTTACATGATCTATGTGAATGCTCTCATTACATCTGAACAAGTGTTTAGATTTTGGTGGCGATCAAGACCCCGAGGTTTTGTACTTTCTCCGGAATAATTATAAGCAGAGATCCACCACGTCCAAACCTTAACATTTCTGGAGTCAAGAAATCGAACATGGAAGCAAAGTAATTGTTCACTGGTGCACAGAAAAGTGGAGAATCAGCAAGTCCTGCTCCTGTCCCGTGATGGATACGATGATTTGAGATCTAGTAATGCAGAGTTGAACCACAGAAGCCTCATCAGTACGTGGGTCAACATCGTCTGAGTAAGACTATAGGAAGTGAAGTGAGGCTGTATTTATTTTTGTGGTTTGACCACAGGAAGAGGCAAAAAAAAAAAGGAGACTAAGAATAGGAAATTGCATTATGGGTCCAGTGTGTAGGAATTAGTGACATCTAATGGTGAGACTGGGGAGTGTAACAAACAAAGGAACCCTTTGCAAATCAGAAAGGATGTCAGAAGCTCTCCTGCACCAAACTCCATAGAGAAAATCAAGGATTTGACATCTCACCACTGCTGCCTCCATCAGGAAGTTCAAATACACTTTCTTGTTGTTAAATTGTTTAAAATTCTTGCTTCAGATTGACACTCACAGAAGTGACACAAACCTTCTTAACAAGGCAGCAGGAGACCAACCAAACAGTTCACGAACTTTGAGGTGAGGAGTCCTGTGTTCCATTTGCATCGGAACTGGGAACTGTGAGTTTCCGCGTTCATCGCCTTCCTGTTCATGAGTCGCACAAACAACACAGCGACATGTCTGTGGTTAAAAAAGTGTGCGACTGATTTATTTGTGAAACAAATAAGACAGACAGGTGCTATTAACGGTTAAAAGTAAAAATCTTGGTTGGTGCAGGTTGTCAGGTGGCGTTTCTTATGACCTCAGTGTGGCTACAAATGGGATAGTGTCTGGTGTGCTTAAAATATGTGTGTAGACACATCATACTTCAACAACAACAAAAAACTTTAACGCTATTTTAACATGCACTAAAGATTTCTGTTAAATTGAGACTTTTTTCTTTAACCAATGAGGTCCGTAAACTTTCATAACAGCAGCATGTTGTACCAAGAGGATGAGAATATTTGAGGTTGTGGACATTAAATGTTCACTGTGCAGAGAGAGAGAGAGTTTTATTCCGTCGCCTTCAGGAGCATCGTCTCCTATCGGGCAGATCTGGAGACATGCCAGCACCCGCCCTGTGAAATCACCATCTCAGTGCACAGAGTTGACAAGTGCGCCTCCCCCTCCGAACGCTGTTTGACACATACCCATCGTTGTAGGCTTCGCCTCTGGCAGTTTCTTTTTTTAAAAAGGCAAGCTCAAAGCCACTGATTACACATTCTGCTCACACAAGCCTCTGTCTCGCTGCAGTTTGCGCGTAAACGGCACCGGGCACCAGTGCGGAGAGAGAGACGTATACGCGCGCGGCGTTTGGATGTTTGATGGTGTTTTGTGAATGTAGTGGAGCAGCAGCAGCAGCAGCAGCAGGATCTCTGTGGATTTCAAGCATCGGATGCTGTGATTTATTTTTTTATTTATTGATTTCCTTTGGAGGGGGGAGACTTGTGCAATAACGCACGCACCTGTGGATGCACCAGCGTCAAACGCTCCCCTGATGTTTGGACTCAAACCTTTTGGAAAGAAATCATCCACCACAACATTTAGCTGATATACACTGCAGTTTTTTTTCTTCTTCTTCTTCTTTTGCTCAAACGCGGTGCTTCTTCTTCTTCTTCTTCTTTAAAAAAACAAAACAACAACAAAAAAAAACAAATTCAGGAGAGAAGCGCGACATGCTTCCGAGCGTTTCCATCCTGGTGCTTCTTCCCCTGCTGAGCATCGGCATCGGCGGCTGCGGCGCGTCGTACGTGCCGTGCGAGCCGTGCGACCAGAAGGCCCTGTCCATGTGTCCGCCGGTGCCGGTGGGCTGCCAGCTGGTCAAGGAGCCCGGCTGTGGCTGCTGCCTGACGTGCGCGCTCGAGGAGGGCCAGCCGTGCGGCGTGTACACCGGGCCGTGCACGCGCGGGCTCCGCTGCCTGCCCAAGAACGGCGAGGAGAAGCCGCTGCACGCGCTGCTGCACGGCCGCGGAGTGTGCAGGAACGAGAAGTTGTACAAACTGCTGCATCCAAAAGGTATTGTTAGTATTATTAGTATACAAGCGTGTACTTTTTTACAGTGTAAACCTTTAATTAGAGCTCAATAACAGCAGTGCATGAAGAGTAATCATTTTAAATGACGTTAGGGATGACTGTATATGATTCTCTTGACTGGTATTGGTATACCAGTACTAATATCAATACTTGTACATGATGCAATTACTTGATTAATTAATTCATTGATTTGCATATATCTTTTGACTGAGATGCAGAAATGACCGATTATCATTTACAACTGTCTTTTGAACATCAGCAGGCCTGTGCTGTATCCATTTTTACATCTGTTTTTATATGTTGTGGATGATGGAGCAGTATTATTAAAAAGAAGAACAGTTAATAGTAGTGTAAGTAAATATTGTGTTATTTCATGGCGTGACACAGTATGGATTCTTTGAAACTCTGTACTGATATTTTTGTGTTGAATTGAAGCCTCTGGCCACTAGTTGGCAGCAGACATTTGTCCATTTGACTCTCTCACCCCCCTCCTTCCAGACCTCTAATTAGACAAAGCAAACTGTCTATTGTTTATGCACACAGTGTAATTATAGTGTCCTTTTATATCGCACTGTATCGTATAGTGTAATCGATATGTCGCCGTATTCGTGTTGCATTTGCGGCACAGAAATAAAACGTGTGAGCTTCAGATATAAACGGCTCTTGTGCAAAGAAATAGCAAACAGCTGGACAAAGACGTTAGTCCTCCGCTGTCAGCAGAGGAATTTTAATGGAGCCCGCAAGTAACACACACACACAGTTGCAGAGTCAGCTCGTGATGCACAATTGAAAGCAACAGCCTCCAGAGTGTTAGAAGCCATTAGTGTTCCACAACCAGTCATAAGTCTCGACGCCATCAGGTGTGAAGGCGTTTTTTTGAGGCCGATCTGTGCCGACTCAAAGCTGTCTTTGAAAGACGACCTGACACCTGTCATTACCGAGGCACACGACTCAACCACCCCCATATGCCGTGACCTTGTGAACTCTGTCAACAATTGGCGCAGAGTGATAATGGGCCTGTCATCTCACCTGGTAGGCCTTTTTGGGGCGTCGAGCCATAAATGAGTAGGTTTCCGTGTGAGTGGCCTATCGCCCTCAGGGCCACCTCCCCCTCTAAGCTGACACTAAAGCGGGGAGAAGATTACAGGTGGTGTTCTGTGAGGCTCCGTGTTGGCTCCTGTGAATGGCAGTTCAGGGACAGTCCCTGTGTCTGAGCACTGAGGAGAGCTTTGTGGGGAATCTTGGCTTGTGGCCCTTGAACTCTCTGTCTTCAAGGTGTGAAATCATACTTCACAATCTCTTCCTTTGTCTACAGTTTCTTTTCTGCTTTTGTCGTCTAGCCTTTTGTCACTTCCACCTTCACTTGCCCACCACCTGCGTCCTTTTTTCCCACACCTAACCCACCTTTTTTTGTCCCCTGTTCTCTGCTTCTTCTCTCCTTTCCCTGGCTGCCGACTGCCCCGCCTCATCTTTTCCAACCTATTCTTCTCTGCAGCCTCTGCCACCGCCACTCCATCCCTTGATCGTTTCCATTCTGCCTTCATTACCCTGCATATTGGGAGTTTTTAGTGTTGAAGTGGAGCAGCTCTGGAAACACAAATAATCTCTGTGACTGTATTAAACCTCACAAGGTCAGGCCAGTGAACTGCGGTTTCTCTGGCTGAGTCACATTAGCATGGAGTCCTGAAAGGAACAGATAAGAAAGTAGGAGAGCATTTATCAGTGTCAGGCTCAAATTAGCTCAGAATTTGTCACCCTTAGATGCGATTCTGACATTTATAGTGCACTTCTTTAATATTATTCTCATCACATTCCTTTTTTTGCCATGGCATGTTGCAGAAAATTCAACCGTGCTATGATTATTCCAACCCTGAGAGCAGCTCAGCATCTGAGAAATCATTGTATAAAAACCCTCCACTCTTCTATTCATCTCCCCTTCCCTTTTTTTTCTCCCTTTCCCACACTATCCTCTGCTCCCTCCCTCCACTCTTTTTTGTCGGTCCCACCCTGGTCTCTTCATCGCTCTGTCTCTCCCCACTCCTCCCCCTCCTTCGCCTGCTCTCCCTCCCTCCCTCCCTCCCTCGCTCGCTCCCTCTCTCCGTCTCAGTGCTGCATGCTCAGGCTGTGCAGTGATTCAGCAGAATACAGGCTGAGGGTGGGTTACCGATCCCTCCGCTCTCTGCTCTCCGCTCTCCCCTCCCTCCCTCCCTCACTCCTTCTCCTCTTGTCAGCTACAGCCTCTCCATTAACTTCACATCTCCTGCTGTGCGCTCACCCGACACACAAATAATGATAAGCACACGCCTCATGTAAGATCCAGGCTGAAAAGATCCACCGATGAAGCCAGCTGGTGTACAGTACGTATACATGCTGTATAATCACTGGAGTGTTTCATTGCCCTTGCATTCCTGCAAGTAGGGATGGTGCAATATAACCTTTTTAAAGTCTGATAATGATACCGATATTAGTTCAAAATAGTCTTTTTCTTTTATTTTGCGTTTCCATTAGCAAAGACTGATATGAATATCAGTAGAAAGTCAAGAATACTATTTGTATCAGGCAAAAAGAAGTTGTATTGCGCCTCCCCAGCCCTGATATATGCAGCCCTCACTCACAGCATGTTGTGTCAAGTGAAGCATTTATGTTATAATTAGGGGTTTTACGGATCGCATGCCGTTACTTTTTTATTTTCCTGATGTACGATCCAATGATTTGGGCCAATATTAAATCAATATCGATACTGAGTTTTGCAGTCATATCGTAGTCATATACTACAGTATAGATAATGATACTGAGTATCGTATTGATATCAATACTGAGTATAGTATCAGTAGTGATACTGAGTATCACATTGATATCAATACTGAGTATAGTATTGGTAGTGATACTAAGTATCATATTGATATCAATACTGAGTATAGTATCAGTAGTGATACTGAGTATCGTATTGATATCAATACTGACTATAGTATCAGTAGTGATACTGAGTATAGTATCATTAGTGGTATTGAGAATTACATAGGTAGCCTACTGAGTATTGTATGATACCGTATCGGTACCAAAACTGAGCATCGTATTTATACATACTAAGTATGATAACATATCAATACCGTTACTATCAAATTGTATGGATATCGACCACATTTATACCAATACTGAGTATCATATTAGCTCATTCGTAGCATTTTGGACTATTCCTTTGCCTCTGTAAGTCACAGCTGAGAGCAAATGAGGCAAGGAGAGAAGCAAGGATTTGCTGTTTTCTGTCACTGGTGACTTTTCAGGTCTCACAATTCAAACATGAGAGAGGGAAAGAGAGATGGGAAGAAAGAAAAAGAAATGAAAGATGTGATCCATCAGCACCGGTCAGATTAGACGTGCTGGAGGATTAGCAAGTGAAGACTTGATTGGATTTAAGGGAAAAAAGAAACGGTGTCAGCTGTAAGTAAGCAGGAGGGGATGACTCTTGGCTTTTCCGCGAACCTGTCATTATGGGCAGCAATGACATCATCATCATCATCATCGTGGAGGATGGGGGGTTTGCAGGAGGAAGAGGTTTTAAGCATCATTTGCGACAAGGCGGTGACCTTGTTCGACCAGCAGGTTTGCACAGTAGCTTAGCGATCACGTCAGTGCAGGGGCAGAGGGGGTTTATGTGAATGCACGAGTTTTTCAAATCTGACAAAATGAAACGGTAGCAAGAGCTTGACTTGGCAGTGGAAGTGGGCCAAAAGCTGCTTGGGACACTTGTGAGGCCGGTGCACGTTCACAGATGCAAATGTAACAGATGTAAAAGCTCGCCGTGGTCGCATGAATAGAGGGTGGGATGAGGGAGTGGGCTGAGTCCAACTGTGTGCAACTGTCCCCCAGGTTTCAGTCCAGCGCTCTATTTTTTTGCACAGATGAAAGGCCCATGTGGGCAGCTGTTGGGGGTTGGGACCCAAAATGGGCTGTGGTTGTTTCTGGTGGCTCACCACATGACAAGTGTAATAGCATGTTTTCATGGGTCTGGGTGCCAGGCTGAGGCTAAATATCTCATTTAGGTCACTGGCTATAAACGTTTTAAAACCCCTGGTCCACATATATACCCCAAACTGGCAACCCGACTTGCCATAAATGTAGGCTCTGTTGTCCAGTATGTCAACACGTCCCAACTGAAACTGGCCGCTAGCCACTAACTGTGCTTAATATGAGCTGAGCTGGTGCAGGGAAACCGTCACGTTGTGCTGTGACGTTTCTCAATCGGTGCTTTCGTCTGCTCTCAGTACTTTAGCTTTGCTTTTTTTTTATTTTAGCCTCTCAAATCAGTGCGTTTCCAGGTGGGAGGCATCACGGTGTTTTGATTCTAAACCCTGAACAGAAAAATGCTTTGAAGCCCTAATCTTACACCTGTTGACATCAAGTTGTTTGTGATTGTAATTTCAATCCCACCTTGTCTGTAATTTGTTACGTTTTGGTGTAAATGACTGTCTGTTCGGACAGAAGTAATCCTGCATAAGTCAAGAAGCAGCCTGCACTCTTTAGTTGCGCTCTCCAGTGTGTAACAAACTCCTCCACTCACCGTCCCTTTCCATGCAAGAACTTTAGGGAACTACAGTCACCTTCGTATTCCAGAAAGGATATCATTCTCCTTTGCTTGTTTTTTTGTAAGTTTCTGCTTCAAAACACAATCAAAACCCACACGCTGTCTGGTTTGTCCCTTCAGGCTACTGTAGAAACATGTCGGCACAAGATGGAAGCCTCCATAAGATGGAAGGCCCTTCCCTTAAGTACATATAAAAGGCTTGTTTTCAGGCTACAAAACCAAATAATTGTTATTTTAAAGCAATTACACAAACATTTGCAGGCTTGTGGCAAAATACCCTAGATATATCTGAAATTGAGACTTGAATCATGGGGCTTTTAATGCCCCTGTGAAATCAATAGCCAGCTTTCGTAAAGCCTGAGTTAAAAGTGGTCAGATAGGTAACCACATCTCCTAACCCTATAATCCCACAAATGTGTTGAAGGATTACATATAACAGACAAGCGGAACTGATTTAATATCTCTAAAAATAATTGAGTAATATGTACTTAAAGAAAACAGAAATATAAGAGGTCATTATGCAGCTAACTCATAACTTGGTAAACAATGAGTTTCTAGGCTCTGAATCCATAATAACCCTACATTATATTCTTTAAATTGTTATGGTAGTGCGCTTCATATTAAATTTAATTCTAAGTGGGATTAAAAGGTCTTAAAAAGTCATAAAATTGGAAACATTGACCAAACTTTGATAAAATTGCCCTGGAATTTATCCAAAAAGGCATTGAAACAAATAAAAATGTTCATTTCATACCATTAAGCACTAAACTGTACTCAATGTTGCACACTGGACCTTTAAGAAAACCCGTTTCATTATGCTTTTCTTTTTGATTATAATATTTAAAAAAATGAAAGCCCACATTTAGCATAATTTTAATTTACTAAATCTTAGTGCAGTGCTGGGAGTTTAGTGTGTGCATGCACAAGCTTGCGTGTGATACACGCGTCTGCCAGATGCATGACAGGGCTACAATCAAGGCCTGTTATTAGGCCTCAGGTAAAACCGCAATGTCTAAACAATGAGTGTAGAAACAAGAAAACCTGAACCATGTCATCCGCTCTCTCTCTCTCTGTTAGACGACAGTCAGGACGGCGCCCTGCTCCCCGTCCCTGAGTCAGTGCTGCCCCAAACCAAGGTGCCCTTATTTGGAAGGGACCACATCAGCAGTCGCAAGGCCAAAGCCATGAAGCAAGCCAAGGACCGGAAGAAGCAGCTGGCCCGACTGGGACCTGCCAGCAACCTGGACTTCTCCCCACTAAGCCTGGATAAACTGGACCCTGAGTTCGTAAGTGGAATTGGGAATTATTTTGCTTCCCCGATCAGGATTTAGAATGATTTCCCGAACCATATTTGATTTTGAATGAGCTTACACACTGCGTCACATACTGCCTCAGGCGTTACAAGACGAGTTCTGACAAATCAGCAGCTGAGATGCCCCACCGGCCCTCGTTCACATGTGACAACAGAGTGAAATTACTAACATTTTCATTTGTAGGAGGGTTTTTTTTCCCACCTGCGTTATTCGTCATTGCCCCTCGTCAAAATACCCCAAAACAATCACAGGTTTTTAACTAATGGGAATGTTTCTGATGAACAAACTAGGGCTGTCAACGATTTGAATTAAATTAAAAGTAGAATTCCATCTGCATATATTAGTGTAGATTTAAAATAACATGTAGTAAAGCAGCAGGAGATACCGTTCAAATATGAACTACTAAGATGGCAGCTTGATGATATCGTACTGTATTGTTAAAATTTGAAAGTGTTATAGCTGTGTTTTAAATTTCAGGGCAATTCACAAGTTGTTGTTCTCTTTCTCCTCTGGCTCATTTTGCTGGTGTTAATTGCCTATTTTTAGTTATACCTGCCAATTGTTGTGCGTAAGAAGCTTTATTGCTCATTTCTGCAGCTTCTCTTAAACGTTTAGGGCATTTTACGCTGCGTCACACTTAACCCATGTACATGTAAAGACTGTAATCACACAAACTCTAACACTTTTGTCTGTGTGTGTGTGTGTGTGTGTGTGTAGGGACCCTGCAGAAGGAGGTTGGATAATCTCATTCAGAGCATGAAAGACTCGTCTCGTGTCCTGGCGCTCTCTCTGTACATTCCCAACTGTGACAAGAAGGGCTTTTTCAAGCGCAAACAGGTATGGGTGCATTTATTTATTCAGGCTACATCTGTACGACGACTTTTCTTCATCCTCTTGAATGCTCCTCTGGATATGCCTGTCGTCCACATTACCCCAGCGCTTCAGTCCCTCCGACGTTTAAAAGTTGCTGCTGTCTCTGTTTACATTTGAAAACTCCCAGGCTGCGTTTTAGCATAAACAGAGACCGTTGTAAACAATGACGCAGTTGCCCACATTCACTTCCTGGTTGGTTCTTTCCAGCCGCAACGCGACTATCTATGATCGTAAAGCTCTTTAAAGTAAAACACTTAATGTCAGTGTAATGTCAGTGTTAAATGCATTTGCATTTAGCTTTGTATTACTAGAATAGGGGTAGAATTTTTGAAAAACCAACCTCAGTTTCCCCCTGAGTTGAGAAATTCCCAGAATGTAAACAGTGTCTGCCATCTTTGCTAACAGTTATGCTAACAGGAGCAAGTGTCACTGGTGGGCATGTGACAAAGAAAAGAATGAAGATATTTCTCAACTCAGGGGAAACTGAGGTTGGGAAGCACAATTTTTCAAAAATACTACCCCTATTCTAGTAATACACAGCTAAATGCAAATCGGTGAAGTATTCCTTTAAGGGTTTGTGAGGTTGCTCTGAGTTTGCGAGTTAAAAATCCAAGGTTCTTGAAGAGGCAATGCCCTGTAACCTCATAAATTCCAAGTTCCGACTACAAATGGAACGCAGCCGAAGCAGAGGAGAGAATCAGCTTCCTGTTCACACCAGCATGCACATGCACAGTGTACCTGATTGCTGGTTTTTAGGTAAAAACAGAGCTAAAACACTTGCCCGAACACAGATTTTCATTTAAAATATGAGCTCAGGTTTACAAAAAAATAAAAATAACATCTCTCTAACCACATTTTGCCCACAGTGTAAGCCTTCTCGTGGCCGCAAGCGGGGAATCTGCTGGTGCGTGGACCGGTTCGGCGTGAAAATCCCTGGCATCAACTACACTGGAGGAGACCTGCAGTGCAAAGACCTCGACAGCAGCAGCAACAGCAACGAATGAGCCAGTCCAGCCCGTTGTGCTCGCCGAGCCCCGTTCTGCTAAAAAAGAAGAAACCTGCCAATCAAGCTATAGCACACTTTATGACTGCCAGTCAGGAGAATACAGCACAAATGCTCTTCTATGGTCAGGTGTAATGGACTGGGTTACTGTGTTTTGTTTTGTTTTGTTTTTCTCCTGAGGGGAGCCAAACTGACAAGCTTAGATAAAAGTCTGCACATGTCCTGTAGATCTTCAGTCTGTCTCCCCACTGACCGTGTACTATGTTTGAGGTTAGCTAACACTTCTTCTCTTTATATCTATAGATAATAGAGAATATTATATATATGTATATATATGTATACATATATATATATATATATATATATATGTATTTGTAATGATATATGATGTTGTGAGTCCGAGTCAGACTTGGCAAGATCACGAGACAAAACATTTTAAATGTGGCTAAGAATCTCTTTTTTGTTTGGTTTTAGTGATAAAAAAACAACAATTGGACAATTTCAAGACACATTTGATGGGTGAGTTCTCATTTAAATGTAGTGATTATTAATCGTGTGAATGACGGGGTGAATTTTTTAATATGTTCTGCCTTTGAATCGTCCCACTGACTCACACTATTCTGATTTACCCGGGGTAAATGAGCTAATTTACTGTACCTGTAGGGTTCATGCGTTGTGGGTGAAGAGAAGCAGAATCAGGTCATGTCATTGCAATTTCAGCACAATGGCTGTAAAAACATTGTCCTATATTTACCACTTTTTGAGCCAAATCAGTGGACACAGAGCTGACAGAAGCTTTACGGAATATTTTGAAATTGTAGGCAATGATACAATCCATTAAACATTTGGCCAAACTTACTTTATTTAAGCTTTGCATCAGTCTGTGCTCACAAGTGGAGAAATTCAGCATTAAAATATGAAAAATCCAATGAGCAATTCATTAAAAAAGAGCATACTTGTGATTTAAGAAAATGTTTTATTTTCACAGCTAGACATGTATTTTTGTTGTTGTTATTGTTGTTCTGATTTTTAAAAAAGTTGTCCTCACAGTGCACTAAGCTCATTTCTGCGCCACTATTTAAGTCCTCTTCCACGAGTGAGAGCGCGTCGTAGTCGGGCAACTTGAAAACCCAAGTTTCAATGAAAACCTTAGTCTGTATATGGAAATGGTCGTTAGCCACAAGGGGGCGACTCCACTGGTTGCAAAAAAAACACAGTTAATACTGTCAATTGACATCAATTTTGTAAATGTTGTTCCCATTTAGAGGAAAATAAAAGATAAATCATGGCACTTATGAGTGGAGGCTTCAGAATGAGAGATTGTTTTGCAACCCTGAGTTCGACGTCCATTTTTATTTGCAGTCTTGCCAACAAACTGTACTGTGACAGTCCTGACAACTGTGTCCACACTTTGTAAATGTAATTGCGTCGAGTGTGTGTGTTTGTTTTCCTGAATGTGTACGTTTGTGTGTGTGTGTGTTGTGTGTGCCATGCCCTTCTAGTTCTCAACATCCAAAAGCCTCTGGTTTAAATTCTCACTCACAGTCAGTCAAGTTACAAGGCCCGGCGAACGCGGCGCCGTGCATTTCCCTCCGCGGCCCGCACACAAATGGTATGCAAAGGCCGCGCGCGCCCTTTTAGTTTTTCCATGCGTCGGGGGCCTTCACTGCCACCACACAGGCAAATGGCGACTTGCTCTCAGGGTTCATCGGGTCCTTTTTCAATCCCATAAAGAGCAAAGTCGCCAGGTTTGTATGTAAATTCAAGTGCCTTCTGCCCCATGCCACTTTGAATTTGGATTTGCATGATGTGGATCCTCTGGGTCTTTCGGATGCGGGACGCTCCAGCACAAAAACAAGACTTTTTTTGGGGAGGGGGGGGGGGTTGTTCATATTGTCATAGGTCAAATATCTTTAGATACAGATCATATTTATGTTCAGTTATCGGTCCATATGATCAGAATCATTAGATCGTGAAACTAGGAGAGCTTACTACTCTTTGCGCGGTGGCCATTTTGACAGGTCACAGTCGAAGTGTAAATGTTTCAATGAACGACGGCCGAGTTTCGCCTCCTCAGCTTCAGGCTGGGGACTCGTTCACACGCCGTCCGTGAACCGAGCACAACCCGTAATTCAGCAGCACTTCAGTCAAACGTGTCAAAATGGCCACTGAGCAATTCTGTCACGTTTCAGATTCTCACTTTAAGAACGAAAAACAAGATTAATGTGAACATTATGGTAAAAATATTTATCAGGCGTGTAACTGATGTACTCGTTTCATTTTTTTTTTTCTAATAACAAATCACTATTTAAATAAAGTTCCTGTACTCTCAAAAGAAACTGCTCATGTGCATTTTTGTCAGGTGTTATCTCTTTGACCTTGATGCGACATGCAGGTGATTTCTTTTCTTTTGTTTGTTTTTGTTTTGCTGTGGAAGCAAAACACGCTCAGGTGTTTCCACTCAGTGTGCTTCATTAACTGCAGCTGCAGAGCAACGTTAGCCTCCATGTGGAGACGTTTGTATGTAAGTCCATTTTCACTCTTTTAGCCGTGCTTTTATCAATTTCTAGGCACTTTAGCCGCTTTAGTAAAATCTCTACTGTGCAGAGGCCAAATCAGCTGACCTTCATTATAGATCATTAATGTAACGCCTCCTATTTCACATATCACAGTATGACTCAGTATGTTTGCACACACACTTTTCATAACTCTCACACAAAGAAAGAACAATAAACACACAATATAGAGCTTGTTTAATGAGAATGTACATGAATTAGGGCTGGATGATGAATAGTTTTCATTTAAAATCACTATTTGAGACAGTGCAGTTAGCAAATTGCAATTTATTGTTCTATGAGCTTTTCAACTAAAATTTAAAAAAAAATCTATTGCGTACACACTGGACTTTTTTAATTAATTATTTTTTTTCATCAAATTGCCTAGGAAAAAAAGGACATAAGCCACTATATTGCATATTCTTATACCCTCATACTGTATGTTTAAACATAGTAATGGAAAAAAGCAGCCAAAATGATCTGTGTTCTAAGGGTTAATGCACTTTTTGATGTACTTTTTAAATTTGTCCTCACCTGCTGCTTACAGGCTGCTGTTTGAAAATGTGGCACATATGAGTTTGTAATTAAATAGTCCTGTCCTAGACCTTTAAAATTATAAAAAAAAAAACACAGACACAAAGTCAATTCATCACCATTTTAA
Organism: Solea senegalensis; assembly: GCF_019176455.1. Classification (NCBI taxonomy): domain Eukaryota; kingdom Metazoa; phylum Chordata; class Actinopteri; order Pleuronectiformes; family Soleidae; genus Solea; species Solea senegalensis. The sequence goes on along the minus strand of NC_058022.1, from coordinate 31,147,911 downwards.
TAGTGTTTTAAAGTTGTTAATCACTAGAGTCAGGTCCTCCCTATTGAACATTCAATGCACTAATACAGCTCACGCCAACATGTCTTCCATTTCCTGTTCAACTGTGTATTAAAAGTGAGGTGAAGTCAAAGGCTACAGTACAGCGTGTGGTGGAACGGTACAGTCCGCAAGCCATAGGACCAAAAACAAACAAACAAAAATAAAAATGAGCCTAAAAAACAGCAAATGATGTCGAAGGTCTTCTCATCTTTCAACACGTTACAGTATAAAACATTTATAAAAGAGCAAACTCTGAGCTAAGTCACAATTAGTAAAGCAGAGACACGGACACGCTCAGCTGACGTCGTTGAACATCTACAAGGAAAAAAAAACCCGCAGCCTTATCTGTTTCCTACTTGTGTCGTTTTCATCCTTTCTGGCCGATGTTAAGATTCCAAATGTCACTGTCATCAAAAGAACCAGAGAAACAGATAATATAATAGCTTACTCGGATGTTCTTTGTTCCCAGGTTGTTGTTGTTGTTGTTGTTGTTGTTGTTGTTGTTGTTGTTTTTTTAAGTTTCATGCCACACTTATATCTGGGTCATGTCGGTGAGCTCCAGCTCCAGCTCTCTCACGTACTGGCTGCAGTTGGGGTCGCCTCGCACAGTGGGGGCTGCAGGGATGGGTCGGCCGGTGTGGGGGTTCACGCACCAGCACTCGCCTCTCTGACCGTGCAGAGACATTTTGCACTGAAACACAAATAGTTATTTGTTTTTGTCAGAAAATAAAGCTCAAAAATATTTTTTCTCCCCCTCATTTCTTTGTTTAAACTAGTGGTTGTGACATTTTACCCACCTTTTAACCTTTTAACCACATGAGACACATTATGCCACCCACTTCCCCCATGCATCACCTGTTTGAGGTTATACTGCCCCCTCTTGTCACAGTTGGGGATGTGCAGGGCGTACAGGTCTTCCAGAGGACCTCGGTTATCTCTGAAGGGCATCTTAGATATCCGCTCCAGCACCTGGTCTAGCTCCTGCTGACACTGAGTCTTTAAGAAAAAGGAAGGCAATCATGTTTACAGTCATATCATGTGTGTGTGTGTGTGTGTGTGTGTGTGTGTGTGTGTGTGTGTGTGTGTGTGTGTGTGTGTGTGTGTGTGTGTGTGTCGAAGCAGCAAATTGCTGTCAATCTTGTCATTTAAGAACTTTTTACTAAAGTTCCACCATAAAATACAGGAAGTATATGCCATGAAATAAGAAATTATGAAAAAATCTGAATAAAATGGGACATTTCATCAGCACATATTACACTCTCATTGTTAACCCTTTAACACCAAGAACATAAAAGAGTCCTGTAAGTGCTTTTAATTAGTTGTTCTATGTGTTATTTGTTTGATTTTTGTCTGTTTTTGTGACTTATAGATTCATTTTGCATCATAAACACGTTTATATTGTGAACTATATATCAGTCCTTCCCCCATGCTGTGAAATGTCATCATGCAATATCATTAGGGAATATTATGATATAATTTTAAGACTAAATGTGTGGGGGTTTTTGCCTCCCCAAACTGTCCCATTGTTAATAGCCTTAAAATAATGATTTGGTCTTTACTGCATTGGAGCCTAGATTCATTTAAAGGGCACTGCTATGCTGTATGTGCCAGCACATTTTATTCAAATAGGGAAACAAAAGAAATGGGCAAACAGCTGCTGCACCAGAGGGAGGCGACACTGCACCTTTTAAAAGAAGCTGCCCAGTACATACCTGCACTGCTTTCATAGCCATGACATTTCTTTAAGTCATTTTTTTGTTTTTTTTTTAAAGTGCAAGAATCAATCAGTTTACAGACAAACTAACAAGTAATCAGCAAAATAGTGTGCAGTCTGTTATGAGAGCTAAAATGTTAAGTTCCATTACAAATGTGGATGAGTTGTTATATTTGCACTTTATCTGACAAATGATTTTCTTACATACATTTTTTTAAATTCTCCTTTAGACGATTCATTGATATTTGACCATCTTATTTTGATAGTTCTTTTTAATACTTTATCAACCGCTCTACAAATTAAAGTATTATTTTCATGATGGTTGTTGTAATGACATTCAACTCCTTGTTTATTGCTCCAGTGTGTAAAATGGAGGTGAGATTATTATTTGAAAATAAAATAATTATAATAATGTTTTTATAAATAAATAATTGTTATTTATCACTACATAAAGAGTTTTTTTATATATTTATATCAAGAGTTGGATCAGCTATGGAGGCTGCTATTTTTAACCACCATGTTTTTATAGTAATCCATATTGGACAAACTAAATATCTTTTGAGTTTTAATGCTAACTGAAGGCTTCATAGATTGTCTAGCACACAGCTGCAATACGCAACTTCACCTTAAATTGTGTGATAACTGATTATGGAAGAAAAAGGAGCAATAACACATATTTCCCTGTTGAAATTGAGCTCCACTCATGCCTCACCTGCTTTGGTCGAGTCGGTTTTACCTCCTCCACCTTGTTGGTCTTCATCTTGGTCTTCATCTCCTGCCTATGTTGGCGTACAGCGCTCTCCTTGGGTCCCAGCCACGCCGCCTCTTTGCTCGGCTTGCGAACGACCGGGATTTCGCTCACCCCCTGCTCAGGCAGCGGCTCCACAGCCTCACCTGCACAGAGAGAAGATCCCACATTTTTACCACATATATACGACTAAGTTCTCCATAGAAGCTGGATTTTTGGCAGGAGAGGACTTCTGTTCTTGTTCAAGGACACTTCAGCTTTTGAAAGCACTTAACCTGTGACTTTCAGGGGGCCTCTCTCAGCACTGAGCCTCCGCTGCCCTGCTGCCGTCACTTTGGTAATGGATTGGGCTTTTTAGAGGCTGGAAGTGGAGCGAGATAAGCGCTGATCATTTTTCAGAGTGACAGACACATTGTACCGCTGGGCTAAAAGGAGGTTTGAGGAAAAGTACAGGGGTGAACTTGGACCGTGAAGGTGCAGGAGAATTTTTTTTGATAAACTACACAGATAATAAGTAAATAGAGAATGATTCATAGCCTAAATACCAGCTTTGCTTTTCTGATTAGAGGCAGGTGAATTACTCAATCAAGCCAAGTATTATTCATGCAAATGTACACATTTTTTGTTCTCAGAAACTTGATAAATGTTGCTAAGCAGAGCCGTTGCAATGGCGTAGGCAAACAAGACGATAGCCTCGGGCCCTGACTTTGAACTTTTGTCCATTGGGGCCCCAAATGGACAGCTAATAGATCCACAAAAGCGACACCAGTATCATCGGGATACCACGTAAAGTTGACCCCCACTAGCTTCTTGTCCGAGTCAAGAGTCTGTGCTACATGGCATATCTCTTGCTATTATTTGCTATTACTTTACTGATAACTGAGTGTTGGTTGTGTGGTATTGTTCTGCATAACATTTATGTTTTATTTCTGTTGATATATGTAAATATATAAATTTATTAGGGGGGGTTCAGAGAGGGCGCCCAGAGACCCAAGACACAGTTGTGCTGCTAAGTCACTGATTGTATTTTTATTTCATCCAAAAGTTGATTTGTTTTATTTTTACATTGTTTTGTGCTCAGTTATTTGTATAAAAAACTTAAAATGATTTGATCAAAAACGCACTAATTGACCATCGGCTGCTCTGATTTCTAAACAAGGAAAAACTTAAAGTCCATGTTGTAACTGTTTAGCAACTTTCTGTTCATGAAATAATGCTTTAACTAAACTTAGCACAAAAAAGTAAGGACATTGATTATTTCTTTGTTGTAATAATGCTTCTTGGCAATACAACTCATACCGTTCGAAAGCTTGTTTATTTCCCTTTCTAATGGTGCCACATTTGTAAGGAACCTGCATATGTGGCTTGAGCAGCAGAGTTGAGTCTGTGGGTTGAGCATTGTTTCAACAAAGAAATAATCAACCAAACACAAATTTCACACTTAACTAATTTTGTAGGCGATAGACATGTGGAAAAAATATTTTAATTCATTACAATCCATGATTATATTCACCTGAACAAAAACTATCGTTGTTGCCAAAGCATTTCACAGTTACATTTTGATACTAATGATTATTTTCATTATCGAGTAATCTGCTTATTATTTCTAGGAAATGATGAGTTGTGTTGGCCGTAAAAGTCAGAAATGTTGTAAAGTGTTGCTCAAACTTTCATAAAAACAACATATATTCACATTTAAGTAGCTGAAATGTTACACAGCTGGTTTTTATGTTGTAAAAGTAACCACTTAAACCGAATAATCCACTACCAAAGTACTCTATAGTTAAGTTTGTTATCAATTATTTCAGCCCTGATTTAAAAAAAAATGTCATTTTGATTTGAAAACAAATGAACTGAACTTACATTGATATGCCTTTATTTTAATCCAGCTCACTTTTTGTGTGAGTACAATACTTGGTTCACTATGGTGAGAGTGGAGTGAGCTATGATGTGTCCAGACCAGCACTGAGGTGAGTCACTTTTTCATACAGTGAAGAAACCACATGCTTGTGGTCTGAGGGAAAAGTTGGAACTTTCGTCACAGGCAGGTTTCCACGGCTGCCTTTTGCCCCCAATTACGTGATTCAAGTGGCATTAAAAAGTGTTAATAAATGAACACAGCAGTTGATATCAACTTTGCAACTATTAGTCTTGGTCTTTCTAATGTATTTTCATGGGATTTTTAGTTATATACTGTAGGGTTTATGTTAGCTCTTGTTTTATTTTCTGCATCTAATCCATCGTACTTCCTGTTTTACTTTGTGGCATTTCCTTTCCTTTTTTTGTTCTCCCTAATTAGCCACACCCGTTCCTGATTGTTTTCACCTGTGTCTCGTTATCTCACATCCAGCTCCTCTTCTCCGTTAACTGACAAGGCCATTTTGACAAGTTTTAGCAGAGGAGGCGCAGGAATTACTGATCACTGAACAAAGGCTTAGTTCAGTTCATGTTAGTCAGGACAGCAAGTGTGCCAGTGAAGCGGCATGCACCCGTAACCTAAGGCTTGCTAAATGGAACTCAGCCATCAGTAATTTGATTGTTTTAACCCTGCAGTTTTCCTAATGTGATGTGACCTATCAAAATGGCTGCAGAGAGCGCATTGGTAAGTGTGGCAGCATCATATTTCTCTGTGTACAACTCCACTTTTTTTATTACCTTATAAACATTTGCCTTCACTTTCTACACTTCTGTTCAAAGAAGCTGTTTTAGACCAAAAACAAACCTTGTCTCTTAGCAAACAGTCCACGACATTTTGGATTTCTATAGTTAAAGGTGCAGTAGATAACATTTAATTTTTTGTTGTTTGGGGGGTGGGGTTAGCCTTTGCTACTTTTCCATGAGCCGCTTTTTGCTTTTTGAAGCTTACAACCAATTCAATGGTATGTGGCTTTGCTAAACCTGATGCATTCATCAAAAAGAGAAATGAGAAAATGGCAAAAAGAGTGAATAGATTTGTGAAAGTGTATTTACCGCCTTTCTGGTATTCACAGGCCACCGTAGGTACCTCACACGCTTGGGAAAGAATGGGTGAGGAGGGGTCCTCTCTTAATCGCAATGTGCAGTTTTGCCATTAGATGTCACTAAATCTTACACACTGACCGGGGTACCTACTATATTTTTTATGGCTCAATTTTGTCCATAATAACCTTTCAGCATAATATGATCTGATGTACAACCATAGACTTCAGCACCTCCTCTAAACTCCCACTACTACAACTACATCGAGACACAACCACCAACAATTAAGAATGCCTTTCATTAGTTAAAAATGTATGGAATAAACAATAAGAAATTCAGATTTCTTATCAGTGGCAAAAAAAAAATCCATCATCTCTTCTCATAAAACAAAAAAAAACAAAAAAACTAAAGATAGACTGAAGCCATCTGTGTTGTTTCTGACAACAGAACATAGTCTGGAGTTCACGGAGGAGTGGAAGAGGAGTGTCACGCCAAACCAACATGACTTAAGGTGAAAAAACACAAATCAAAATGATGTAAAATTCCATAAAAAACAACGGGACCACATCTCGCCTCAGTTGAGCGGCTGAGAATATCGTTTCAGACGTGCTGAAAGGCCTTTTTTTTATTGACACAAAGTTTTTTCCGCAGGAAAGTTTGTGTTTCACCTATGCACGGCTTCACTTGACACCTGAAGGAAAAGAAGGGGAAACAAGCAGAGACAGTAGAGAAGGTCGGACAGTGGGTAGTTCACAGTTATGCAACGGTCAAGCTGTAATGTGCAGACTTGTGGAAAGGCATTTGTAATCCAGAGAATGAAAGCAAGAGTGTGTGTGTTAGAGGAGAGGGATTGTCTGCGCTCTGCAAGAGGTCAATTTGACACCCGCTTATAGAATATGATTACAAAAGGCCTAAGAGAGAGAACGGGAGAAGGGAAATTCCAAAAAAAGAAGCAAAAACAAGGAGCTGGTGCCTTCTGCCATCAGATGGATGAGGTGTTGTTGGACTTGAGTTCCCACCTGCTCCAACCGTGTTCTCTCCGTTTCTGCCTTTGATGACTGAGATTCTCCAAAAAAAAGGGGGGCAAAAGTCAACTGAAATCAGTTGTGTGCGTGTGTGTGTGTGTGTGCGTGCGCCCGCTCGTGCAAGTTGTGTAGATAAACACATACAGGACTATTGGCAGCAGGGGTGACTTTTGTTTTGTTGGATTACATAATCCGTGCAAGCCATCACACTCTCTCTGAAGGAACCTGAGACGATCGCTCCAGAGTCAGAGCTGCGCGATTAATCACAAAAGAATTCAAATTGCCATACAACCAAGTGCAATATTTAAGAAGCTTAAAAAACGATTAATAGTACCAACTATGAGCCATATCACAGACACGTAACATCTTGCAAAATGATTGCAGTGTGATTATTTAAACATATTGTGCAGGTCAAGTTGTTTCCATTAACTGTTAAGTCTACTAATTCTATGCCATTTGTTTTTGTTACTTTTATTTATTAAAGACTCTTATCTTCATTTTTTTAAACTGCATTTGGATCAACTGAACTTTTTATCGATTATTTTGTCGAATAATTGAGTAATTGGTCCATAAAATGGGTGGATAAGTGTTAGTGATGTGTAATGATGAGAATCAGAGTGCAACAGAAAGTCAGCGGGGAGCACAACTCGGTTATATTAGCCAAGATGTGCAAGTTAGGTGGTCAGACTTGGAGTCAAGGATAAGACGTAACAACATAAGAATACACTAGTCAGCAGAGGGCACTGTGCGTATAACTGTAGGTCAACAATGGCAGACGCCAGTCACAGGTGGAGTGAGACATCGCAGCAGAAGAACAGTGATATAGTGCGACACAGATGCAGAGGACTGACATTAGTGTTTTCTAATACTGTTAACGCAGGGACGATACTTGGGAGTCATAAACAGAGTTAAATATAAATGTAGCACACAGCAATTACTTCTATTGTGTGATGTAGAACGTTTCAAAAGCTTTAAGGCCGTTTGAATTTCAAAATAAGAGCACAAAAAAGGGAAGATATTATTATTAAATGTTTCCATTGTTTTGGTGAACACTGATCAAGACATCGTCGGTTAGGTTATAAAGAGGTGAATGTGAGAATAAATATAGATTATAAAGAAGTGATTGTAGATAAATACTTCCGGTTGAAAAAGTGTTGATTACATGATAACATTATTTTAAGTTGAATGTTTTTGATTGATTTTGAAATGGCAAGGAGATGAGTAGACTGAACTGAAGCAGTGTGATTACATCTCCATGTGTGTTATAGGTGTATGCAATAAAGGCAAAGTTTAAAAAAATATATGAAGCAAAGAGAGAGTAAATATTTACTTTTAAGAAGCAGAAAAATCAGCCCACTTTAGACCGTTCAAACTTGTGCAAGCCAATTTAAGCTGTTTCAAAGACATCATTTTCCAAAACTGTAACAAATATTCCTCTCCCACAAAGAAGAAATAAACAGCCCACAAAATGACTCGGCTAAAATGCTGTTGCAGATTTTTTTTTTTTGGCATTTCCACAGTCTGTACATAGCTATCTGTCCAATATCCGATCCTTTAAGGGGGCACTAGGCTCCTGCAGTACAAGCCATCCCACAGCGGTGGGCTGTGGATCAGCAGAATCAACAGAGCAGCAGGCCGACTGTCCAGTCTACTGCTCGAATTAATCCCCACACAATGGCCCCCGAGAGCCTTTCTTTCTATTTCTGATCCACGCTGAATTCCCAGATGGCACGTAAGCCAAGAGTGTCATGTCTGATCGTCTGAATTCTGGTCAGCTGAGCAAACGGCAGACTTCAGCCAAGTCGTGAAGAATGCACGCCATGGGCTGAAAAAGTTCCATCATGTTTCCGCGGATTGTTTGGCTGTCAGGCAAAACTCGTTGGTGTGATGTCTTTCTTATAGTTTTACAGCTGGTTGGACTTTCAGTCATTTTCTTAGCTTTAAATGTGTGGTTTATGATGAGCTTTGAATGGTGGAGTTGACCACACATATATATTTAATTTTGGCGAAAGTGGAAACAGCAACCAAATGAATGTAAATTGCCGTTTGTGGTGGTCTCTCTTTCTTTTTTTTTCTAGTTGAACAGTTTAAATGTAAATTGCATTTGAGATCGTAGAGCCTTTTAAGCATCAAGCAACACTTCAATAACTTTCGTCGCCTTAAAGACCTTAAAAAGAGCTTGATACGGTATTTATGATCATATCGTGATTATGTGAACTCAAGTTTAGCAGTTTCACACAGGCTGGAAATGTACTAGTGTAGGTGTAGCGGAAAAACAAGTGATCAACGATTGGAACCAAAGATTGGAACCAAAGATTCACAACCTCAACAGATGTAAAACTGACACCTACTGTCAAAGGCCACAGAAATATGAATTTCAGATAAACAACTCATCACAAACGGCATCAGAGGCTGGTGGTTCCGGCTATTTGGACCCAGTTCAGGCTCCGGTTCTCAATTCTGTTCCCTGAGTGCACACAATAACAACATCGAAAAAGACTTTTCTGGATTTCTTGGACTCTTGGTAAATAAGAGGAGAAGTCAGCCAAACCCAAACTATGCCTCTTCACTTTTTCCCCATTTTGTACACACACACACACACACACACACACACAAACACACACAGACAAATGAAAACCCTAGGCTGGCGTATCAAAAGCACACAACCTCACTGCTAAACCCTGAGCACAGTTCCATTTTTCTCCCAGATATTAGTCTCAATCTCTAAATACAAAGTGCATTCAACTGGAAATGACCTTGAGAACAAACAGTCATCCTTTTATCCAACTCTAATCAAGAGTTGAAAAGAGCCTTCAAATGACTTTGAAAACATTTCTTTCACCTTTTTCAATTATAAATAAGTTATTTTTGCACACACACCAATATTAGTCACAGTGAATTTGACCTCCCGTCCTTATCACGCACCAGTAGTGAACACATGCACAAGCCCGTGGACAGTGGTCAGCACTTATCTCTGGGGGGATTGGGTGTCTTGCTCAGCTCAGGGACAACCCAGCCCTTGACCCATTTTAGGATTTTAACTGGCGACCCTCCGGTTACAAGCCCTATTCCATGCCTCTTGGCCATGAGCTGCCCATAAACCTTATACTTCACTAAAACAAGAAAATAACTCACATTTAAATATCTACCATAACTTCATGAAGCCAAAACTTGGTTCTTCATGTTTTGAATTGGATCATATCAATGTTTATTGTTGATTTATTGGAGGGGGATCACTTTTGTGAAAAGAGAACTTGAGCCGTGTTTCACTTTGTAAGAGAATTGTGGATCTTTTCTGTAAAAAACAAAAAGTGAACGTGTTGAGGGTTTGGAGAAATGGAGCCACGGTTTCTGGAAATGTGTTCAAAACGTTTGGAGGGAAAAACTGTAACTGCAGGAATGTAGTAATAGGTAAAAATGAAAGGGAGAAAAGCACATCTCTCCAACATAACACGCTTCAGAAACTGTGAAACAGGTCAACTGCCACTTAAGAAATGTTCTTAAAAGGCACTCCGCCGAATAGCTGCAGTCCATCATCCATTACAAGGCCTTGTGGGACTGTTTTCCTAGAAACACAAATTCGGCAGAGTGCAGATGTGTTTACCTTCCAGGCTTTCTGGCTCACAGGAGTCATCTACAAGCGCTGCTTTGGACAGGCTCTGGCACGTATATGCACACACATACTGTGACATCCAAGACCGAACAACTCGCTCACTACCGGCACCACTGGGTGAACTCTGGGGCGACTGTTCCAGACCTGAACTAGGACATGAGCCGAGGCATGCTGGGACACATTGGACGTGTGGGGCATTGCACGCAGCTATGCTGAAAATTAGTCTGAAAAGAAACATTCAGACTCCCCTCTGCGTAACAACTCTTCAGCTCAATTTATTGTCTCATTAATAACAAAATAGATATTTCTATCCCCGTCACCATGACGTATAGAAATAAATATACAATAAATATACATAAACATAATTGCAATAACATAAATAATTGCATTATCATGTTAAATAACACTGTCAGTGTGATGGAATTGCAAATTAGTATCTGATTACAAATTGTTAGTATCGATTTGTATCTGAGAGAATCAATTAAATAAAACATACATGCATAAGAGTAGACATACACTAACAAGATTATATTTGTATTCTTTTCTACATTTAATTAAGGTGTATAAAATATTGTGATTCATGTATCAAACATATATTATATCTAATGACAGGTTAACCTATTCAAAATAACATTACGTGGCAATAAAACATTATATAATGGAAAATTTGCTAGTGCTTTATATTGTAAATTGGGGCACAGTGGTGTGGCATCATTTGTATCATCATGTAAAAAAAGCTTTGGGAAACACTGCTCTGTACCTGCTGAAGACAAAAGTGGCATTTAACTAAGTATAGTATAATTGGCACACAGTTTACCATGTTTCCTTCGAGACGGATAAAATAAATCTCGATGAATCTTGCCCGTCTCTTGACAAAATTCCCTTCATCCGCGTCCCCTCTACTCTCACTTCAGACAGTGTTTGTATTCTCTTCATTCACCCTTGACCATAGAGGAAGGCAGGAAGTTATTCTGGGTCCAGATAGGCACGAGGTGGTTCTTGGCACAGCTACATATGAAGTTGACGTCTGGGGGGGGGGAAGATGGCACAAATGTCCCTGTTTTTGGAAAAGCCTTGGGCGGGTCAGTGTGGGGATTATCTCCGAGCTATTTCAGTCCTGCGGGCTCCGTCTGGACAGACACCCCCGCAGGTACACAGGAATGCCCCTTCTTAGCTAATAATGTTATATCAGCAGCCAGATGGCATGAGAGGATTTTTTTAACCCCTCCTTGTACTTTCCACCTCATTTTTCCTTTTATAACAGTTACCGAGGCAACAAACATTATTATTGTGAACATACAAACCTCCCTTTGGAATGGGTTCAGTTTATGTACTGCAGATTTTTCTAAACTCAGGTTGGAGTCTAGCTACCAAATATGCAATCTGGACTTTGATAGTCAAAACACTTAAAGGTCCAGTTTGTCACATTCATACACAGTTGTATTCATAAAAAACATATGCTACCTTTATGTATGTTTGCATAAATGTATAATCACTTAAAAACATAAATGCACAAATGTTACTACAGCCTTGAGATACCCAAATGTGACGCAGTTGGGATGAAGATCAGCACTTCCAAATCATAATTCAGGCCATAATTCTCAGCCGGAAAAGTGTGAATTACCCACCACTTGGTCATGAGCTTTGGGTAATTTCCGAAACAACAAGATTGTGAATCCACGTGGCCAAAATGAGTTTCCCCCACAGAGTGGCAGGGCTCGGTCTTATATACTACTATACCCTCAAACCGGCACCCAACACCCCGACTCCGCTGCCTAACGGACTTTTCAGCTGTCCGAGGGAGATGAAGCATCGTTCTATTCTATTCTTTGGTCGGAATGCGCCCTATGCCCTGCGTTCAGACTTGTAAGTCACCCGATGGTGATGTGGGGATACTACAGGACACTGACGAGCGAGTATACCAGGGTACGCGACGACATCCTGGAAGGATTATATGTCTCTGGACTTGGGTGGGTGAATAAACTCTGTAAAATAATTACCAATCACCAACATGCTGCAATTCGGTGCCTCCAAAACCATACCAAGTCAAAATGAAGCCACAAAAGAGCCAGTGCATTCTATCCAATCACCACACATACAAAAAGCTCAGTGGGTTCATTTCCCCCCATTTCAATAACACAACACTGTTTGCTTAGTTTAACTTTGATTTCCCTGTATTATTATTACACACGTTTTGAGCACAATCGTATGATTGGGGTTCAAATTCGAACAATAAAATGTGTGTCCACCTCACATTTTGTGATTCACTCGTCAACATACTTTGCTGTAACCTCTTATCTCTCAGTCTCTTGTATAATTGTTCCAGGGTTCAAAGGAATAGTGGCGCTAACCTTTGACCCTTCAGACATTAGTAGACGAAAGATTGCAGTGAGTGCAGCTCAGGATGATCCGGATCAAATCAATTTTTCTTCTGTAAACATTGGCTAATGTATGTGACATTTCTTTGGTGTGTATTGGGCTGTAAAAAAACCACTCCGTCAGACAGGTCTGATAGTATTGCTTGACAGAGCCTGTTCCATCGTTTCTGTTCACAAAGGCCGAACAGAGACACAAAAAGAAACGCACTGCGGCTTTAAAAGTCACTGACACTCCATCCATTAATTCTACCTCTTCATTAAATGGTAGTCCCCTCTAATTTAAAGATTTATTTCAGGAGGAAAGGAGATGTCGCGACAGTAGGATCTCAATCCTTCAGATTATCCTGTTAGTCTTTTTTTCCCTGCTGTGTATCTAAGAAGAATTTATTGCAGGGAATCAAATCAGTGGATTCTCAACCTCGGCCAAACAAAAGCAGGAGCCTGACAAGAGCCTGTTATGTTCCACCAGCAGTCACTTTATCATGTTTTTTTTTCAAGCAAAGAAGAGTATAAACAGTGATGAATTGTGAAGGTGATAAATGCAGTGAATTATGAACAAGGTTCTGCGCCTTCTCAGCCTCACTTTGATTTCCTGTCTTTTTTTTTTCCTCGTGTCCCTGAGAAAGCAGTGTACTCCCTGTCTTTGTCAGAAATCACTCTTCCTTCTGCGGTAGCGAGGCTTTTATCCAAAACTACTCCGCAGTCAGAGCCCATTTCTAAGCTTTCACTGTTTTTTGGGGAGGGGGGGGGTTTGGACGCACGTCGCTGCATCTCAAACCTTTCAGCTTGCAAAAGCCTGGCCCACACCCGAGGGGGTAAAAGAAAAAAGAAAAATCAACCTTCAAATTTCCTCCTTGCAGGCAAACCTTTACATGATGCATACACAAACGTGCCTCTCTTGTTTTGCTCTTACGTAACAATCCATGTCTGTTTGATTACTTGTCTGTTATTGTTTGCGGAAGGCTGGAGAGACAGACTCGAGGTTGCGTAAAAAGTGGAAGTAAGTCATGATCGTGGGCTGATTATTGAATCATTCATGTGTCTTGAGGCGTTCTCTGACCTTTTGTCAGCACGCTGCGAGAACAGAACGGCTCTGAACGCCGTCTCCGGTAGTTTCTATGTTCCAGGGCTTCGGTGCCAAAATAAACACGTGTCAGTCTGGAGGTAAACTTTGACAAAGCGTGGATTTGGGACTGAGTAAGAAATCAACACTGTTCGTGACTAGTGCTGCTCGACTTTCTCACTGACTGGAGTGTGTTTGAAAACCGGCCAGTTAATGAGGCTGTGTGCTTCGCTGCTCCACTGTCACCTTTCTTTGTTTTAAAACCAAAACCACATCCTTCCACGTCCAACTAATTTTCCAGACAGTCACTCACTGTCAACAATTACTCCCGGTCAAAGCCTAAAGTCCACCTTTTCCAATCAATGTGACATTCTTGCTGCTGCTGTCTCTCTCTCTCTGTCCGTCTGTCTCACGCAGCCCCCTGTGGAAATGTCAACATCAATACTGTGATGTTTTTCTGTATCCATCGCAGAGAATCAGTGCAACTTCTGGGAATTTTGCAGGACACTACCTTGGCTTTCTGTTATACTGCGTGTTTCGAGAGAGGCCGATTCTGTTTTTGGAGGAGGGTGGAAAGAGTGGGAAAGACTGTAGGGGCCAGATGTGTTCAGATCATAGCTGAGGTTAACTTGTTCCTTTTGTTTTCTCACATCCACCCCCTTGTGCACACCAGGATGCCTCGCAACACTTTGAAACAGGTCTGTGCAGCACAGAGTTTGACAGGAGTGTAAGAATGCATCACGCTTGGGAAAAGTGCTGACTGCACAAACTTCTACAGCGTTGAAGGATTGTGATTTTTGTCACATATATAACCTTTTTAAGTCAGGCTTCACTTCCATGTTTGCTGTGTCATTCATTTAAAACGAGATGAAGTGGTGCCACGTGAGATATTGTCGTAAAATTAAAGCTGCAGTGTGTACATTTTCTGTTGTTGTTACTGTTATTCTGCCTCTTTGTGAAGAGAAATGGGATCACATCATATACATATGCTGCATCCTCCATCTTAAAACAGGCTCGGTCAAGCAATACTATCAGACCTCAGTGAGAAAGTCATCAACCCAGCTGAATGACTGGGTTTTTGAGCAGTACAATTCACTGGTGAAACCATTCTGTTTGATTGGCAACTTGGTGTAGAGCAAAAAAAACAATGAAAAACAGGACAATTAAATCACAATCAGTTGTGTGATTCTGATTAGTGAGTTGTTTCCTAGTGTTGGGCAGTAACATGTTAATCTGCATATATAACTGTACTCAGTAGCCAGCAGTTACTTGACTAATTACAATTACTTTAAGTAAAGTAAACGCTGAATTATTGTGAACGGTCAACAGTAAAAGTTGTGGAAGACGGGCAGCCATATTTACTATTCTGCAGCGGATTTGGAGTAGAGCCACAACTAACCTTATTTTTTTTATATTCAAATAATCCGTCAATTGTTTTCTCTATTAATCGATTAATCGTTTGTTCCGTAAAATGTAAGAAAAAGTTGAACAATGATGGTCAGTGTTTCCCAGTCATCGGAATGACGGCGTTCTCAAACGTCTTGTTTTGTCCACATACCAAAACGATTCAGTTTTTAATGATTTCTTTGTTATACGGAGCAAAGGAACCGGAATATTAATGTACACATTTAAGAACCTGAAAAATCAGAGAGCTTGCTTTACATATAGAGAGGAAAAAAACACTCAAATCAATTAAAATAGTAAGGATTAATTGTTGCAGCTCCAATTCAGTTCCCCCCTATAATAGTGGTACACCTCTTTTAGATTATTCTTACAAACATACTATGGTATTATGACGTGTAAGTTATCACTTATAACACAAGGATATAACAAAATAGCAAGGAGCAATACACTACAGTAACTTGCCCAACACTGGCTAGTTGAAGAATGTATAAACTCTTTGAATATATCATACAATAGAGAGTAAAGTAAGGGTCACTGTAGACCTTCATGACCATGCAATATTCCTCAGCCTGCAGTCTAGACACCCTCATTAAAAATTGATAGAGGGAGAAAAACCGGTTTCCAGTAAAGTGACTGACCGCTGGTTTGCTCCCGGTGCTCCAGGCTGGGGGTGCTGGTCTCGGTGTCCACTTTGCGCCGGCACTGGCCCTGGCCCTGCACCAGTTGCTCCAGGGGAAGCTCCGAGTCGGGCGTCGGGTAGCAGCGCAGAGCGCTGGCGCACCTCGGGGTGTACACGCCGCATGTCTCGCCCTCTTGCCGGGCGCACACGGGGCAGCACCCGCAGCCCGGCTCACGCACGATCTCGTCGCAGGTCTCGGTGAGCTTCGGGCACAGCGCCTGTCGCTCCGCGGTGCAGCCCGGGCAGCGGAACACCATCTCGGCCAGGGAGGCGACGGCGAGACACGCGGAGAGGATGAGAAAGCTGCAGCCCACGTACGACCGCATTGTTGCAGGCTGGAGGTTTTAGGTTATTGTCGTGGGGAGATGGTAGTCATGAACATAAGTGAAAAAAGGGGAAGAAATGTGAAAGCGAACAGGTGAAGCCGGAGGCTGAGAACTCTGCTGGGTCCTACAAATTCCCAGGTTTGCTCTCTTGGACCACAAACTCTATGATGGGAAAATGAATTAAAGTCACTTTTTTTGGCTCTATTGTAGCAAATTGTGTTCGAGGAAATTACCCACAGCTCCTTATTTTCTGCTTCAGAAAGGACGCAGAGTGAGAACCTTTAAAAGGTTAATGTCTATCCCCCTCTTATCTTCACCTTTATCACAATTCAACTCGATTAAGATTAAAGGTGGCTCCAATAATCAACTGGGATATTTTTCCTTCTTTTTTTTCATAATCAGGATCAGTGATTATTTAAAATGAATCATCTGATTTGTACTTGTATGTAGGTTTACACGTTTAGTCCATAAAACTTAATGAAAGACACAAATAATCTTCTTTTTTTTACATTAAGCAATTTTTGGACTATTTTGTTATTACTAAACTGTTACATTTTAACAGATAAATGGAAGAAAAAAAATTTAGACCAGCCATATCAACCCAAAACTCTCCATGTCCATATTAACAGCCTGACTGCATATCGTAGAGCTTAAGTGTTGATGGTGACCTTTAAACCTTATTTTAACAGAAAATAAGGTACTGCTCATATGTCCTCATATAAAAGTCCAGTTAAATTAAATCCATCGGCTTGGGATAAAATATTAGTAATGCTCACAACGTTGCCTCTGAAGGGACATTTCTAGAAGTAGTTGACGTTAACAGACTTGTGCACTTTATTTCTTTTTTTATTATTATTTTAAAGGTCTAGTGTGGAACATTTAGGAGGGGTTCATTGATAAGTATATTTGTATAATAACCATATTAGTTGGCTTAGAATAAGACATTTTTATATGTACTCAGGGTAAGGGCTTTGCTTTAGCCGCCATGCTGCAAAGGGCATACTGCAAAAATGACATAAACCAACACAACAGAGTCGTGAAAGAGTGTTTACATCCTTTCTGGTACGCTAAGGCCACCGTAGTTCCCTGACCCACTTGAGGAAACTGAGAGTCGAGCGTAGTTTCCTTCATTTGTTGCTGTCTCTCTGCAGTGTCGCCATTAGACGCCACACACAAAGCCATGTTTTTGATCCCTATGTTTCATATTAACGGTACATTAACTGGTGCATGTTGCAGCTGAATGTCCCTCGCCTCATCCTTCCCGTCCAAGTGTGTTGGAGAACCTATGTAGCCCTAACTAAAAAAGTTAGTCCATTGTGTTCAGAATGGCGGCCTCCACAGAACAAGTGAATATTACACACTGGACCTTTTAAGTATAGCTTAGTTTTTAGGTATTATTTATTAACAAAAAATATAAAAGGACATGAAACCTGAGTTTGTACAGCACAGTGAGTCGTAGTCCTTGAGCTGGAAGACTCTGCATTACGATACATACCGTGTCCTGTTTGTTTCAATCAACACAGCCTTGCCCCCAGCTCCCAGAATTCATAAATAAACAAACAAAGTAAAGGACTATGTGCCGAGCATTCCTCACATGGAAAGACCTCCCCTGCTGTGGCTGACATGTCCATTGACACTCAATTAAAAGTCACCAGCTGCTACCAATTTATATGGCTGTGTACAGTAAACGCCACAGTGAACCTACTGTATGGACTGTATGTTTCCTATCGATTGGTGAGGCCGAGCCTTCAGGTGCCAAGCCCGTCCAACCCCGTCCAGTGTGGTAAGCTAATCGGTGTTTATCCAAGGGCCCAGAAATAGAAGCGGCGTGTGTAACCTTACTCCGCAGATATAAATGCAGATTGTTTTGTTTTGCGGGTGACACCTGATTTAATACTATTTGGCGCTATTCACGATCGTCCTCCTGGCTCAGCTTACGGGTGCAGGGAGGGAGAAAGGGCACATTTGAAGCTGTCTCGTTTCTAAGGGGTGTGAGTCAGAAAGATGCCCAGAGGGCTGTTTGCATATAGAACCTCATATGTCATTTCATGAAACCATGGATGGAAAAGCAGCACGGGAGAAAGCCTGGCATTTTATAAATATGAGCCTGGGGTTGAGGATTTGTGTCTGGGACGGCCACTAGCTAATTAGGCCTAACAGGCCACAGTATCTGCCCATGTGTGCAAAGTAATCCCCACCAAGGTCAGTTACTTAAATTCCATCCCATGGAATTGTTAAGCAAACACAAACTCTGGATAAACTCCACATTGATAGAGGAAGGCATGGGATCAGTGATGGGCCGAGGACACATCCAGCACATGTGCCACAGCACAGAGAGAGTTCTGTGTGCAAGAGGTCAAATCCTTAATTACAGTACAGTACAGTACGTCCCCCAAAACTCCCCGTGTCCTTGTACCAATATCACAACACCTCATTTTATCCCATATTTAGCATTATTTTTTCTGGTGCAAATCAACACATGGACATGGATTTTGTTAACAAAATAAGGTCATTTAAGGTGATTACGAACAATTTTTACTCCTTTTAATGAAACATCCATAGTAGATATGCACATTGGTATTAGATTACAAGATAGAAGACGTTTGGCCTTATACTATTATCACAGCACCTCGTTTTAACACATATTTAGAATTTCTATGGAGTGAGTGAATGCATGCACATGGATTTGTAAACAAATAAGTGCTTATGAACAACTATTACTTGATTTAATCAGCAATGACTGAACACAGATTTAACATATAATGAATGAGTCAGTATAACAATGATGTAATTAAGCACATTCGTATTAGATTACAGTTAATAAGTGGGTAGATATCCTCATACCAATACTATAACATTCATTTTAACCCATTTTTCGAAGCATGGGGCCAAATGAACACATGAAAATTAATGTGTAAACACACTGAGATCATTTTAGGTGCTTATAAACAATTATTTCTTACATTTGTTAAGCATGTACAAGGATTTGATAATTAACCACTTAGTGTAACATGATGTCATGTAATTATAGTATTAGATCACATACTAATAGATACAGTATATATATATATGTATATATGTGTGTGTGTGTGTGTATATATATATATATATAGAAACTTCATATCACTCCATTTTATCCTTTCTAAGGCAAATCAGTATTGGATTACATGATGACTAGATTGGTAGGAAGGCACTTGTGTCCTCATACCAATATAAGACTTCATTTTCATCCCCAGTTAAGCTTTTTTATGGAGTATAGTGTCAAATGAACACATAAATGTGAATTTGTAAATGAAATAAGGTCCGTATTAAGCATCAATAACAAATAATTAGACAGTAGTAATAGATTACATAATAGATAGATAGGTAGATCAATGCTTAGTTATTGTATTGTCATTGTCAACAACAAAACTGCACATGTATGTCTCAGTGAGAGAGGTTCAGTGGTTCAGAGGTTCAGCAGTGCATCGAGGGCCTTAGAGGAAAAGCTGTGTTGTAATCTATTTGTTTTTGTGTGCATGACCTTATGCCTGCCTGAGGGGAGAGTGGTAAACACGGAGGGTGAAGGGTCACTCCCGACGGTTAGAATAATAAAGCTTTTATTAAGCATTTATTAACTATATTTGCGCAAATAAATCACAGGTGGGACTGAATGTGTGTGTGTGTGTGTTCAGAATGGTTGCTGAACGAGTTTTGAGCAGTTAGGACTCATTTGGATGTGTCATGTAAATATAAGCGTCAATGAGGGATTGGCGTGTATGAAACACTTTAAATAGAAACATGCTCGATTTCACTCAGCCCAAAATAAAAGCATGGAATGAGCCAAATATTTTGGTTTTAATCTACGCGGTGGTGATGCAAACCGTTAACTATGCAATTAATCCTTGCACTTCATCCAGCTAACTCTGAGCTGCTCGGCCTCACAGCAGGCTTTCAGAAAGACTGATGCAACACAAAATCCTACTTTATTTTGTGCAATTATTTCAAAGCTGTCCCTAAATTAAAAATACAGATTCCTAAGCAGACTTAAATACGGCACTTATGGATGGAAACGAGCGTGTAAATACATCCTTGTGGTAATTTTTCAGTCTTTGATAAAGAATGTGTGCACTGCTCAGTCTTTGGTTTTGATTATACTTAATTAAGGCTCCGTTTGTTAGAAATTCTGATTGGATAAGTAGGGGCATTGAGTAAGGGGGTTGGAAAAGTCATTTATCATCTGATTACCAGGCCTGAAGTAATACAGGTCATGCATACAGCAGCTAAACAGCTCAATTATGTATTTGTTCCAGAACTAAAAATGTTGCAAATTTCTAAAAAAAAAAGGATTGTTGAAAACATGGCACGCTTTTGGGGAATTTGAGTTTCAGTGATGCATATGAACAATAATCACCATAAAAGCAGCTGAGACGTTTACTTTTGATTTCGGATGTCGTACTCCTTGCGAAGGAGGTCCTGAAAAAGTCAGAAAAATGTCAAAAATAGCCTTCATGAACAAAACTTTCTCCCCTCTGCATCTCTCTGAATGGAAATGTTTACCAAATTACAGTACATAGATCCTTACATGGGAAAGTTTGCATCACAAGTCCCAAATGGAAAAAATGCTTATGTGTGCATGTGTGTGTTTTTTTTTATGTGTGTGTTTGTTTGCTACCTAGCAACGAGTGATGGGCAAATTAGGAAAGTTCCTGCTTTATTTGCTCATGCAAATGTTGAAGTGTCTGTTATGGAACTGCAATGTTATGTATTCCCCAATGAATCCAATTAAGCAGTTATACCTTTACTGATGTCAGTATTACACGATTGTAGACCCCTGTCCCTGTTACGATATTGAGATCTTGACAGCAAGCCAAATCAAATTCAGAAGTAGTTTGTTTTGCTTTTGGCTCAGAAAACAGTACAGTTTCCACAGCTGTGCACAAATAACACTGGCACTCCTCAGCCAACCATCTGCCAAGCTCTGTTTTTACACTGATGCCATGACTCGGACATGGGATGACCAACATCTGCCCAGCAGGCAGATATTGTATGGTGTGAATCTCCGTTGGTAAGTTTGACAGCTGATATCTATTAAAACCCTCTGGCACCACAAGCACCGTCCTCACTGCACAATTCTAAAAACTGTGAAGAACAAAAGGTGAAGTCTTGAAACTTCAAAAGGGCCATGCATGACAGTTTTGAAATATTGAGTCTGGATTCATGGATGGATCTTTGTTCTTGTGTTTCCTTCCAGCTAAAGATCTTGTATCATACATAGATTAGTGATTGTGGTGCGTTTCTATTAGTTGGGAAAGACTTACTAGAGGTTCGTTTTCACAATCATGCACAAAGGCCTGCATGTGTCCATTTGTGTGTCCTGCACTTTTGACTCCTTACTAAAGTGCGCCACTTAGTGGCTTCCTGCAGTACCACCAACCTATAATGGGAAAAAAAAGAGCATCATTGAAATTAATCAATTTCGAGGAACTTTATTTGTCCCCGAGTGGCAATTTGATAAAGTAAAAAATAATAATAATAATTTAAAAAAATCTTAACCTTATTGGGTAGATGTGCAATTTATGAGTGTTAATTTTTGGTCTGCTGGGGCCACCGTAGCAGCTCTGTGCCGCTGTCATGTGATGTCAAAAATGTCAACATCACCGTGCGTGCACTGCACTATGACACCAACTATTTGCTGCTGACAGTTGTTTTTCTTCATTCACAAAAATATTTAGCTTCATTCTTTCATTTCCTTAGTGGTAACTTGATGTTCGGCATCTTTTTTCGTGGCTGTCTCTGCAAAGGTATGTCGTTTTATCATAGCTTAGCTTAGCTACCAGGAAGTTGTTTTGCTAGTTACTATTAGCGGAGATAACGTTGGCTGCCTGCAGGCTACAGTAATAGAGTTTTAAATGTTCAGTAACGCCACGTGCACTATCTTAATAACTGTTTTTACAGCAGTTAGACGAAGCACTACTGGAAATGTGTGTTGACATGTAGTTTTGCTAACGCAGAGCTTTGTGTGAAACGTTGCAGGATGGCAGTATCTCACAGCGGCCAGTCCTCCCTTGTACACAGCTTAGCCAGACTGCTCCGAAATAATGGTAATGTTCCACTTTCTGTACCTTCAAGTGAATAACATACATAAACGTGTGAAAGCTGGGTCCTCTCATAAATAATGACGTGCTTCTGTCCTGACTCCTGGGCATTCCGTGCGGTCAAGCCAGCCTACGCTACAGAATGTGTGTTAAAGCAGACACAAAGGACGAAAACAGTGTTTACAGTCTTAACACAGTTTCAGTTTATCAATGAAATACTGTCTAACTAACACTAAAGCACTAAACTGTGGGAATTTTGAGAAGAGTTCAGCTCAACCTTCACTAATAATCTAGGAAATTAACTATTTTAAAATATTAAAAGATCCTTAAAAAAGTTCTCATTCTGAATACTGAATAAATTTCACTGTTTCAAGCAATTTTAATTCTCGTTATATTTCTATCGTAGAGTGGTTCATCACTTTTCAAGGAATTCATATTTTACATTAGCAAATGGTGGATATCGTATATATGCAATTATAGCTGTAAACATCTTAGAAACTGTACAGTTTAACCACTTCAAACTGGAAATGAACACATGGAAAATGTGTTAAAGATGTAAACATCCGTATGTGCACATATTTTGAAGTGTAGGCTAGCTTGATTGTTTTTACACTGTTACAGGCTCATTTGACTACAGTCAAATTTCTAATATAAATTGTATAGTATAAAATAAATTGTGATTCATTTTATTTATTTTTTTACTGACTGGAAAGGCATACCTTAGAGTAGTTTGATCATGTAATGTATGTTCATTCTTGTTGGAGTTAAATATAACCTTGCGTATATTCCTTGGATTTTAACTGTGTTGTCTTTTCAACGCTCCAGGTGACTTGGTGCTGGACGGCAGCAGCACGCTGACCTTGCCAGCCTCCAGCTTGCAGCACCTCACCAGGCTGTTTGAACAGTATTTGCTGTCCAGGAGCCAGCAGCATGGCTTCCTGGCGCTGCCTTCCCACCCTGCTGACACTGCTTCCCTGCTGCAGCTGCAGTTTCTGTTTGACATTTTGCAGAAGACTGTCTCACTCAAGGTGGGCTTTTGACAACAGGTCAGCTGTTCTGTATTGGTCAGAATGTCTCACGGAATCTGTTGGAGGAGGAGGCCTTAATAAACTCTCCAGTCCAAGAACAAAATCCCCAAAAATGTCTTTCATCACCTTCAGTCTCTTAAAATCTGTTTGTATTACGGAGGCATGAATTAGTGATGTTGTTTAGAGCATGTTATGTATTAATTATTATTGTGAAAATGTAAATATCTGGCCTCAGTGTATCACTAATTGAATCTGATCAGTCAGGACAAGGATCTATTGCTGTATCATTGTGTTTTCCTCTTCTCTGAGTCCTTTCTCATTTTATCTTTGAGGTGTGTTTGTTCGGCAGGTATGAACCTTGGGTGACTTAATATGTCAATTTTCTCTTTCAGCTCATCAACCCTCCAGATTTGAGACTTCAGTCTATGGTGAAAATCTTCCCGTTCAAGTCACTGAAGTGTTTGGAGGTATAAAACACTTTTATCACGGCTCATTGGTCACATCTCTATGTACTGATTCTTCAATACTCATTCCTGAATGATACTTTCCTTCCATACCAATCTAATGAAATTGGTCGGCTAGATCAAGTTGTTCTTGACGTCCAGCCCTAATGACCACAAATTGTGTTTCTTCTTCTCCCTCCGCCTCACCAGCTCAAGCGAATCCCCCCACACTGTCTAGAGGGACTCAGAGGAGTTTACTCCCAGTTAGAGGTGTTCACCTGCTCAAAGAGCCTGTGCTCCCTGGAGGTACTGCCATGTACTGTCAGCTGCACTGCATTTACTTTATGGCAGCAAAAGTCAAACGTGTGTTTGTCTGGTTTGCTTTCTAGGAGCTGCTTTCTCTATGTGGAGGAGACCTGAGCTCTGCACTGCCTTGGCTTGAACTACATACCCTGAACTTCAGCTACAACTCAATCACCTGCCTTGACCAGTCAATTGTGAGACACACACATGCACAGGCATGCTCCATTAGTGGCTTATTAGCTGACTTTGTCGTCCTCTGACTCCAGCTTTCTCTGCTCTGTCTTTTGTAGAGCTTACTGAATGTCCTTAAATCTCTGGATCTTAGCCATAACAAGATCCAAGAATGTGCTGAATTTCTAAAGGTATGCTTGGTACCACAGGTTGTGAAAATGTAATTTAATTGACATTTTATGCTTGTTTTTATCCATTCTTCTGCCCTTTTGGCCTTTCTTTTATTACCACGTTGCTTTCTTCCAGCCCCTGAGTGAGCTGGAACACTTGAACCTTGGCTACAATTGCCTGCAGAGGGCGCCAATGCTGGCCCTGAGTGCCAGGACCAAACTGCTCACACTCATCCTCAGGAACAATGAACTTGAGACTATAAATGGTAACTAATGTTATGGCTTTTTTTTAGACAATCAGGGCCTAGTCAGATCTGATAGTCTGATATTATAGTCTTTCTGATAGAAATATTCAAAAGAAGAAAGAAAAACAGGATGGTAATCACTCCCACTGTTGCATCCTTCCATTTCTCTTACATGTTGTTTGTCTTGACAGAAGGAACATTAAACCTATAGCTGCTTATTTATTTTGTTTAAAGGAAGAAACACATCAGACTGAAATTTGATATTTTAGCTGAAGGTTCCCGTTGGCTTTATTGTTTGTATGTCTCACCCAAATTGTGTTTCTCTCTATAATTAAACAGGTGTAGAGCAGTTGTCTTCACTCCAGCACTTAGACCTCGCCTACAACCTCCTGTTAGAGCACTCTCAGCTGGCTCCTCTCTCCTTGCTGCACTGCCTCAACACAGTATGAAATCACTTGTTTTATCCTCTAAATTCCCACTGTCGTAATGGGTGCAATGATGTCACATGCTTCATGTGTGTGCTGGAAAATTTCTTTTTTTTTCTTCTTGCAGCTTCATCTGGAAGGCAACCCACTGTACTTCCAGAAACTGCACCGCACCTGCACCGTCAGACATCTCTCCCCAAAGGCTGCCAATCTTAGTGTGAGTAACGGTTCTAGTTGAAGATTTAAGCAGATTGTAGTCTTTAGTCTTATTAGATTGGAAAAACATCAATCTGAGTCAATGGTGATAATTGACTGAGAAACAAGGCATGTCATTGTTGTCATGCTTTGTTTTAGTTTTGCTGCATAACTAATGTTTTGGTTTCTTTCCAGCTGAAACTCGATGGTATCCAACTTTCGTCGTACGAGATATCAGTAAGTTTTTCACTCCTTGTATGGCCAAGCTCACTTGTTCACCTCTAAAATGGCAACTACACACATGTACATAATCGTTTAATCTGTCAATTGTTTACTCAATTTGGTTAGTTTGGTAATGTTGAAAAATGTTGATCAGTGTTTCCCAAACCTTGAAATAATGATGTTCTCAAACATCTTTTTTTGTCCACAAAAATATTCAGTGTTAATGATTTTTTGTTATATGCAAAATAACCTGAAAATATTCACATTTAAGAAGCTAAAAACTCAGAACTTGTTAAGATTATTCATATAAAACACATAAACTTATAAATTATTCATCTAAATAGTTAGGGATATCAATTAATGATGAATTATCTGTTGCAGCCCTAATGGCAACTCACAAATCTCATTCACCTCTAGATCATGTATCAGTTTTTTTGACCCCCTGTGATTTGAGCTTAAGGACATGCTCCCTCCCACTGTTTATTTTCTCATATTAGAGTGTGGTACTCGTAATATAATGACCTATTTATTCCAAAACACGCAGCCTCAGTATTGATATCTTTCTGTCTGAGTCTCTGAATTTGATATTGGAAAACAAGAACACCTGATACCATCCAAAAATCCCAAATATCACTTTTCACTCGGTAGAGTCTATAAAAAATGTAAATAAAGAGCAGCTACAGCATTTTAACTGGGTCATGTTGTGAGGTGTTCATTGACATGGGAGCAGAATCATTTTGTTACACAGTTGGATCGTTACTGATCGTTGCTGTAGTGGCTAGGTGGTAAATGCATGTGCACAAAATGTGTTGTTTAGAGGTTAGTAGTTTAAAAGATGTAAAATCGGTATTGAGCCCATTCTACAGTTCAAACTTTGTTTTGCAGGTGCTGCCTAAACCAGGTCAGTTAATTGTCCAGGCCCAGAAGTCTCTACCAGCTGCCATGCCACCAGAACGGGGAACCCAAGAAGTGTCTAGTGGAGCCGGGGAGCTCACTGACAGCCTGTCAGTTGGCGGCGCGGCGGTCTCAAGCTTTCGCAAAAAGAAATCCAGGGTAAGAAATCTGCCCCAGGGTGTATAAAGATGCGTGTTACTTGTTAAGTTTAATCAATGAAAGCTGTGATATCATTTTGTTTTAATTGTGTTCCAGAGTAAGGTCAAAGTGCGCAAGGCCAGCATATCGGAGCCCAGTGATACAGATTACGTGCCTCGACAGCTTTCCGCCTCACAGAGTAGGTTTTCAATTAACTTTTACCCAAGTTTTCCACTTGTAGCTTTAAGTGTTTGCATGTAAACATGTTCCTCCTCTTCTAGGTCTTGTTCTTCCTCACCAGGAGGAGATTGAGCGGATGTCCAGCTTCAGAGAGCAGCTCGGGGAGGATTGGCTGAGGTACCATCACCATTTAGATGGAGGTTCCCCCTCTGTGACAACTGTCATCGCAAACCAGTTTAACTCTCAACATCAAAATCTCCACAACGGCTTCAGTACTTCCACCCCACGTCCGTCTGCCAGTGCGCCATCCCTGGTCGTCCCTGTGGTTCTCCCCCCTCCACTTCTCTCGTCTGAGACCATGCTGAGTACTTCTGACGTGGATGGAGACCAGGATACAGAGTCCACGCTACAGTGGCCCATTGAGAGCACTCAGCATATGGAGTCCACTTTGGAGGACAGCACGGTTGACGGTCAGATTAGTCAGGGAGTTGCAAGCTCTCTTGGGCCAAGTCCAGATTCCCAGAGGTCAGCACGAACAGGAAGTGGAGACACTAAGGAGGAAGAAGAAGAGGACTTGGGAGGTAGGACTCGCCAGTTTTTTTGTTCATCAAAATTCAGGTTTTACCTCCCCAGTGTGTAATTTGTATGAATTTAAATCATCTAAATAGAAATAGATAGAAATTGAGTCAAACAGAAGATGCCAGAAGAAATCTTAAGTAATAGAGTATTCTAGAACATCATTAAATGGGCCTCTTGAATCACCTGAACTATTTTTTAACCCTTTTCTTCACTGATTTAGTGTTTGGAAGCGAAGAAAAAAAATACAAACATAAACACGATATAAACAAAAACAATGTAACATGGCAAAAAGAAGAAATACCAAATAAGACCAATAAACCAGGCCAGAAAAGCAGATCAGAACAAGAAAAAAAGCAATTCAGGTGTGGAAGGTCAATGCATTAAACACAGTTGCTGCATTGATTTATATTTGATTTTATCTATTTACATTCGTATTTCTGGCATGAACTCACCCGAAATAGTGGACATCTAGATACTTTAAACAAGGTAAAGGATAAGCGATTACTCAATTACACTTATACGTTTAAATAGACCCTGCACATCCTTTTTTAAGACAAACTGTTTTTGTTCTCCATTTTTCTCTCTGACCTTCTTTCTTTCTTTTTTTACCTCAGTGGACCTGTGTCACCCACTTCTTGTGGGGGTCCTGTCTGAAAAAGAGGAGGAAGACAGCAGCGACAGCGGTGAGGAGAAAGACAGGAGGAGAAGTGAGGTGTTTCTGCGTGTCAAACAGGGTCTGGTGCTGGAGGTGGACATGCAGCGTGGTCAGGAGAGATGCCGCCTGGAGCTGAACAGCCTGGCCCGGGTGGAGACCACCGAGGCTGCGTGGAATCGTTTAGTAAGAGCTTGAAAGGAATATGAAGAGAAAGAAAACTAATGTATGGTTCATGATATGAGTAAGAAAGTTGGAAAGCAGATTTTAGATTAATTTTTCTCCTTTCACTTGGTATTAAACCTGCGTTTTCAAACATTTTGCATCTTCATATTGTTGCCACTAATTTTCCAATAAATATTTGAACCATAGTAAATCTCCTCTTCTGTCTTTGGGTAAGGACACGGAAGAGATGCTTCCAGCTGTGGAGCTGCATTTCGACTACATCAGCAGGGAGAAGAGGAGGCGGCGCTATGTTCTACTGGATGATCACCCAGATCAGGCACTACAGGTTAACAACACACACACACACTGTGTGCAAAGGTCACACATAGACCTTTAGAAGAAGAGCCCTCATTTAACGAACATGAAAATAGAAATAGGAAAGCTTTCATATAGTGTTTAAAAAACTTGTGTAGATTGTCTTAATTGGTAATTAGAGGAGAAACAAGTGGATAGTTTAAGTTAATACATTTTTAACAATGAGGTTTATGTTTTTGTTTAACTCATTGAGTTTAAAACTCTCCTTTACAGCAGTGGCAGCAGTACATACAGGTTATGTCACGGATGCAACCAATTCAATCATACACCAAACTCAAGTGCAATGTGAAAATAATAAAACATACATAAAAATCTACTTAAAATAATATACTCAGCAGTTTATCAGTAAGATAAATTAAAGTGACTTCAGGTGAAACATCTAAAGCCAATCATGGTGGAGCCAACTCTGTTGCTGTGGCATGTTTTTCCATGTCATGAATCATACTCACTGTGTTCATGATGTAAGCACAGAGGTTGCACACCTTACTCTTAAACAACAGATTATATCTCTGATCCTTTTCATTGAGAGTTGCTCCTTGTGTCTTTAACACTGTGTAAATATCTTCTGTACCAGCTTTACTGTACCTCATTTTTAATGATGTCTCCTTATATTGTGCAACATCATCTCAGTGCCAAACGACACATTAAGTAACTCTGATTCTAATATGTGAAGAGCTTTTTTCAGTGTTCATCACCCTGCAGATGTGATGAGCTTGCTGTTATGTTACTGTTTTCTTCTGACTAGGCTCTAACTGTTGTGCTGACTCGCGTGGTGGAGGAAAACCAGCGGCGAGACTCCGAGCTCCGCCCCAGCTGCATTCAACTGCAGTGTCTCCGCTGCAGGTCAGAGTTTGTGCTTCAGCATCCGGGCAGCGAGGAGGAGGGTGGAGAGATGTTGCGGCGGAGGGGGTCTGCGATGCTGCCAGAGAGCGGGGACAAGCTGGAGGGGGAGGAGCTGATTGTGGCAGAACATGATGGTGGCGGCAAAGGTGAGAGTGACAAAAGATGCAGTGCATTTGGAGAATTATTCTCTCTTTTCTCCATATTCAGTTTGTATTTGTTTTATACAAGGACAATACCGAGCAATCAGCATACAAACTGCAAGTATTCAATTCAGAATAGTTTTTTGTTGCCAAGTACATTTACGCATATAAAGAATTGTGCTTGAAGTTTTAGTGCATTTAAATAGAATAAGATACAATTAGAAAATAAAAATAATAACCATAAAATATAAAAAATGTATACAGTAACACAAAGACAAAATATTTACATAAGGTGCAGTGGGTTAAAAGGAATTATTGTCATTATTTTATAATATAGGTTTGCGTTAATGTGACGCATACATGTCACATTACATGTGTTAATATTAATATAATGTTGGCTGTATTGTCGGCTGGCTGTTCATGAGACTGACAGCAGGTCATGGAGAGATGTTAGGTTGCAGCCAATCACCTTTTCTGCAGAACGGATGATGCGCTGCAGCATACCAGACTGTGGTGGAGGAGGTGAGGATGGACTCAATGATGGCAGTGTCGAAGTGCAATCACCGTTGTGTATGGTTGTGGACAATAGAAAAGATGCTGTCAGCCCTGCCTCCAACACTCTGCAACTAATGTTAAAGGGATGTTTTTTTGAAGTTTGGTTGTATGTAGTATTGCCACCAGCCTTATCAAAGCACAAAGCCAAGCACAATCTATGCTTGCTAAAGAATATGCACCAAAGTCCGTAGAGAAAATCAGCAATTTTACAATCAAGGCACACAGGAGTTGCTGATCCACTGCTGCCTCGTGTTGTTTCCAATGTGTTCTCTTGTGATTTCGGTGTTTGAAATCCTTTGTTCGGATTTAACTCAGTGACACAAACGTACCCGATGAGGCAGTAGCAGACCAGTAAGTCCTGTGTCCCTGTGAGCAACAAAATGCTTATTTTCTCTATGGAATTTGGTGTGGGGAGAAAATGGCTTACAAACCTGAGTTTCCTGCCAGAAAAGGCCGTCTAATGGTGAGGTAAAATGGCAAACATATTCTTATGATATCATAGACTTAAGCACGCTTAGATTTTATCATATGAGCCTTTTGTTAATTGACTGAAATCTGTTTTTAATTCTGTCCCTCCTGGCAGCCGTTTAATCAGGAGAGCGAATGTCCACGTCTCAGGCTGGTTCACGGAAACGGTATCTTTCTCTGCGAAGTTAATACCTCATACAACCACACTTTTAAAAACTCAACTATCCCTGTAGGCATCCTCACAGCTTTCATAGTTAAAATGGACACAGTCACGGTCAAACAAATTCAGCTTTCGCATGAAAACACTTGCTCAAGCAATGTGGTGATTGGTTTAGTTTATACCGTGTGTGGATCTGTCATCCTCGGATGTCAAAGTATCACACACCATGGCCTTGAATCTGAAAAACCTCCTTGTGATTCATCCCCTCAAACTGAGTCACACACAGTTTCAGAATGAGTCACGATCAGCTCCACATCTTTAAAAAATGAAGCACAAGATGGTAAGACCTTAAAAAATGATCACTTTATTGCTATCAACAGCTGGCTTTGTGGCCGAACACTGAAGATAAGAAGGAAAATACACAAAAAAAGGTCAAACAGTTCACCAGTAGAGTTCACTCTGAAGATGTTTATCATTTGACGTCAAAGCATTTCTTCTCAGTCTGGCTCCCATTGATAGTCTGTGCACAGGACTGTGGATTTTCCCAAAACAAAACTTTGCTTTCCACTGGACTTGAGTGAAACATCCCGTGAGTTGTCTCTTTTATTGCCAAGCTGCCCATTTTGCTCAGTTCCCGTCTCTATAATCAACAGGAGACAGATAATACCCCTCGCCCTCGCAGACACTTCCCAGCAATTCGTCCAAATCTGACATTTGGACGCGCTGAGGCACGCACAGGCAGCGTGCAGGCTTTGTTCGACACATGTTTTAGGGATGTCTTGGAGTAATGCTGTGTTTTGTTGGTGTGCTAAGTCTGCTGCTCTGTGGATGTTTCTGGCAACAAATGCCCTTTTCATTAGCGCGTGTCTGAACTTCGACATTGTTTGTCTGTAGGTTACAGAAATACATGCCCCGCAGGAAGAGAAAAATGTGGTGTCTCGCACATATGATACTTGTTAGGAATTAAAGGGGCCATGTTTTCATGCGTTACGGGTCATTTGGCTGTCATCAATCAGCTCTCGAGATGTTGAATGGATGTGGTCGCCAGTAGACAGTATACTTTAAATCAGAAGAGTTCTACATAAATTAGGAATCACTTTTAATAAAGTAATAACTCGTCTACTTTTATTAAAACTGGCATCTAACTCTTCATAGCATGAAAATAAAAGTTTGAACAAAACACAGCTTAAGACTGGGCGTTGAAAAGCCATTATTATCCAACTATGTATCATGCTTTAAGGGCTGGTTCAGTGTTTTAAAGTGTGGTTGTCTGAAGTATTGACACATTATCATCACTGTCTTCACCAATGGCACACTTGCTTTCATGGGATAATATGGCTGCCAGCAGGGACAGACAAGAAATACACATTTAGTCACTGAACAGAATGGTCACCTATTAAGATCTATGCCACTTTTTAATGCCATTAAATGGCCTTTTCTGGGGGCTTCCGGTCATGGCGGCATGCTGATGAGACGCGTGTAAGACTGCTCTGCTACTCAAATCCTTAAAATCCTTTCTAAAAGCAAAATTCGTATGAATCAAACGGCCCGACAACTACACCAGTACTAAAAAATAATACCGATGCCACCTAAGAAGACGAATCGTGGCCAGATACATCAATCCAGCCTGACCAACTTTGCAACGTCAACCGCTAAAGATAAACTAACTGCTAGCAACATGAATCCTACCGCGGACACTGGCGCCACCACTAGCGTTGACTGCCAGAAGCAGTCGGAGGCGGATATTACTACCAACGAGGAGTCCGGTACCACTTTGACAACTATACTAACGGCTATTAATAACATGAAGTCTGAGTTCTCATCCAAATTTGATGGTATCCTCACTGCCATCGAAAATGTGAAGAAGGACTTGACAGACTGCTCACGAAGAGTCACACAGGCAGAGGCGAGGATTTCGACAACAGAAGATGATACAACTGAGCTACAAGAGAAGGTGAAAAATCTAGAGAGGAAAAATAAAGACCTCGAAGAGAAAGTACTGGACCTGGAGACCCGGTCACGTCGCTCCAATGTAAGGCTTGTTAATTTACCTGAGGGCGCAGAAGGTGTAGACACCTGTGGCTTCCTGGAGAGCTGGATACCGGAGGCGCTGGAGCTGACTCCGCTCCGGGGGACAATCACGGTGGAAAGAGCACACAGGCTTGGACCAAAACGACAACATGGGTCTAATTCTGCATCGAGGACCCTTATAATGAAGTTCTTGAATTATAAGGATAAGGAAGCGGTGATGAGAGCGGCCAGGGCAAAACGGCAGATCCTCTACAAAAACCAGCCGGTGAGATTCTACAATGACATGACAGCGGAGACGCACAAGAAGATGAAGGAGTTTGAGGAGGCGAGGCGACAACTACGATCACTTGGGCTCCGGTACGGCATGATCCCTCCGGCTCGGCTTATAGTGACCTACAACGATCGCTCCCACATCTTCAACAACGCAGACGAAGCCGAACATTTTATTAAGAAAATCCAGTCGGATAAGGAACAGAACTGAGGTACTGAGGAGTAGAGGACCATAAGACATGCAAATTAAGTCGCTGTTGATACATTACTCTGTTATCCTGTATTTGTAGAGACAGAAGTGGAGGGCAAAGTTAAAATTGTTTAATTTGATACACTGTTCTGAGTACCCTCCCTCACCTGTCTATCGATAAGAAACGATTTATTTAATATATATTACTTAATTCAGGAGACCACATATAGGTATGTTTTTCATTTGTTGGGTTGCTCTAAAACAATTATCTGAATGATAGTAGCAGAGCAGTTAGGTATATTCAGTTTCTCTTTTTTTTTTTTCCTCTTAAATTATTTTGACTATTATTATTATTATGCATCAGCATGGTTATACTGTTCCTCACATTGTGTGGACCAGCTTTTTGCTTTCTGGAGGTCCAATATTTGAAGGGGGTGGGGGGGCACCTGGAGGAATGACTCTCAGGTGTATGTTAATGGCCAGGGGAAAGTATTTCGTTCTTGGTTCCTTTCCCTCTGTATTTGGGCTGAAATTACTTAAAATGTTGGGGAAACTCAAAGTCATTTATCTCAATGTCTGTTGAACTAAAGGTTAAAATTACATCCTGGAATTGCAGAGGGCTACAAAAAACAAAAAAGGTCAAACAAGTTATGAACAGGATTAAAGTATTACAATCTAACATAGTATTTCTTCAAGAAACTCACTTAACACTTGGAGATGAGCTCAAAGTGAGGAGGAGGTGGAAAGGAAACATTTTGTCAGCCCCCTTCACCTCTCAGGCAAGGGGTGTCATGATCTTGGTTCATGATTCTATTCCTTTACAGATTCACAAAGTTATTAGGGACAAGGCAGGACGGTACCTGATTATTCAAGGGAAAATTCTCAGGGAACAATTAATTCTGGTAAATATTTATGCCCCAAATACAGATGAGCCAAAATTTTTCCAAGACTTATTTCTAATTATTGCTTCTTTACCTGGTGCTTGTATTATGGCGGGCGACTTCAATTGTACATTAGACCCTTGGAAAGACAAAAGTTCAGGAATGGATCGATCACATTCGGGAAGCAGGAGTGTCATTCATTATTTCATGAAAGAAATGAATTTGATCGATGTGTGGAGGGAAGACAATCCCAATGATAAAAAATACTCATGCTTTTCTAGTACACATCAGTCATATTCCCGTATAGACTTCTTCCTGATTTCAGCAATACTAAAATGTAAAATTAAGAAGGTTTCCTATGATGCAATACTCCTGTCAGACCATGCCCCAAACTCTTTAATCTACTGTGATCCCAAATTGACTTGTGATCGTCCTAAATGGAGATTTAAAACGAAATGGCTTGCGGATACAGGCTTTGTTACCTTTCTTGACGAACAGATTAAATTCTATTTTGAAACAAATACAACAGAGACCTCAGGAAGTATCAGATGGGAAGCATTTAAGGCATTTATTAGAGGACAAATAATTAATATCACTAGCTCTAAAGCTAAGGAAACGTATAAGAAGACAAAATCACTAGAAACAAAAATAAAGAAATTAGAAGAAGAATACTATCAATCAGGATCTCAAGGTACTCACCAAGAACTACTTCTACTAAGAACGCAATATAATGAAATATCTTCAACAAAAGCTTTATCAGATCTACTACGACTTAAACAGACATTCTATGACCAAGGTGAAAAACCTGGCAGGGTGCTAGCATGGCGCATCAAGCAAATGCAGAATGAAAGGCTAATAACTTCATTGAAAAATGGTAATAATGAAACTATTGTGGACCCAATTGAAATAAATGAAACCTTCAAGAATTTTTTTGAAAATCTGTATAGCTCAGAAATAGGTTTAAATACTTTAGAACTAAATAATTTTTTGGATCATATTCATATTCCCAGAATATCAGAAGAAATTAAAGAAGAACTAGAAAAAGATATAACTTTAATGGAATTATCTGTTGCCATTGACAATATCAAAGGAGGGAAAACCCCAGGGCCAGATGGAATACCTATTGAAATTTATAAAATGTTTAAACATAGACTTATGCCACCACTATTAGAAATGTTCATGGAATCTTTTCGAAATGGAATTCTCCCAATATCCTTAAGAGGAGCTCTAATCACTTTGTTGCCAAAACCTGGCAAACCAAATAACAATTGTGAAAATTTTAGGCCAATCAGTCTTTTAAATGTGGATTTAAAAATTTTGAGTAAGATAATAGCCAGGAGACTTGAGAAAATTATTCCAAATATTATTGACAAAGATCAAAATGGCTTTGTAAAAAATAGGCAAGGCTTCTTTAATGTTAGGAGAATACTAAATATATTGTTTGAAGAAAAGGGGGCAGCAGATACAGCATTACTGTCATTAGACGCGGAAAAAGCGTTTGACAGAGTGGAATGGTCCTATCTATTTGAGATCCTTACACGTTTTGGTTTTGGAGAAAATTTTAATAAGTGGATAAAACTACTTTATACAGAACCATATGCTGAAATCATAACTAATCGTAACATATCCAGATCTTTTAAAATACAAAGAGGATGTAGGCAAGGAGATCCCTTATCTCCCTTGCTGTTTATAATGTCTATAGAACCACTGGCAATAGCTATACGAATGCACCAAAACATAACAGGCATATTAGTTGGGCAACAGGAGCACCGTCTAGCTCTATTTGTGGATGACATAATAATTTTTCTGAAAAAGATGGAAACATCCATTCCTGAATTATTAGAACTCATCAATATATTTGGAAAAATCTCAGGATATAAATTAAACAAATCCAAATCATCAATTATGTTTCTAAACCAACTAGAAAGTAAAAACCCTCCTAATGTAGCTACTCAATTTAAAATTGTGGATTGCTTCACATACTTGGGTATCCAAATTGTCCCAAAACTTAAACATATTATAGCATGTAATTATGAACCATTAATGCAAGAAATTTCAAAATCACTGGATAGGTGGACACATATACCAATATCACTAATAGGTAAAATAAATATCCTTAAAATGAATATACTGCCTAAACTGTTGTATCTGTTTCAAAATCTTCCACTTCCTCCTCCAAGTAACCTGTTCACTCAACTAAAAAGATTGTTTATCAGATTTTTGTGGAATAATAAACGTCCCCGAACACGACTATCACTACTGTACTTACCTTTTGACAGAGGGGGACTGAAATGTCCCAACCCACTCTGGTACTATTGGGCAGCACAACTGAGAACATTGCTATTCTACTTCACAGAAAGAGATGCTCCTTTCTGGAAAGAAATGGAGGAACTCCAGCTAAGTCTGCCCCTCCCTACATACCTATATTCAGCAAGCACTAAAATCCTTAAAAAGACTACAAAAAATCCTATTGTGAAAAACATGATTGTAGTGTGGCATCAAGTTAAAAAATATCTTAAAGAAACGTCCTCTCTCTCTGTCTTCAGCCCAATATGGAGGAATGACTCCTTCCCACCAGGAAAAGCAGACGGGGGATTTAAATCTTGGGTCATGAAGGGGCTGGGGAAAATAGGAGATCTGTACAATGTGCAAAAGGTGCTGATGTCATTTGAAGAAATAGTTGATAAATTTCATATACCCCGTAATCATTTTTTCAAATATCTACAGTTAAAAAATTTCATTAGAACACAACAAAATCAAACATTAGATATCCCTGAAATGTCTGTTATGGAGAAACTAATGAATACGAATTGTTTAGGGAGGGGTCTAATTTCCAAAATGTATAAATGTCTGGTGGATGGATGTACAGAAACATCTATGGGACGGCTGGGGGCATGGAGAGAGGATCTACAGGAAAACATCTCGGTGGTTGAGTGGGAAGAGGCTTGTGCTAAAGCACAATCAAGAACTACTAACACCCGCCTAAAATTACTGCAATATAATTGGTTGATGCGATCGTATATAACTCCAGAAAAGCTAAATAAATATAATAGTGCTATTCCTGATGTTTGTATCAAATGTGAGAGGGAAAAGGGGACTTTTTTCCATTGTATTTGGCAATGTACAGACATACAAAAATTCTGGCAAGAAGTAAAACAATATATTCAAAATATTTTACATATTCAACTACCTTTAATCCCACAGCTGTTTATATTAGGTTTGTACCCAGAGAATTTGAAAATAAAAAAAAATAAACGATTATTTATAGATTTGAGTATATTAATTGCAAAAAGAATAATAGCTCTATCCTGGAAAAATACCAGAAGACCAGGAATCAGCAGGTGGTTTACTGAGCTATCTACCACTCTGCCCTTAGAGAAAATCACCTTCACACTAAAACAACAAGAGCATCATTTCCATCACATCTGGGACCCTTTTATTTCTTATATATCACGAACAGATTTGCCACATGTGATGGAAGAACCTGGAGACGTGTGAACAGTGGCCCTCTGTAATATTCAATTATACAGTAATGTTTGTTGTTTTTTGTTGTTGTTTACGCCTATATAATGGACTATAACTATTTAGTTCCCCAACCAAAAATTGGAACAATTGGGATGGGATGGGGTGCGGTTGACATGTTTGTTCAATACATGTGATTGTATTTCTTTATGTTGTGAAAAACAATAAAAAGAATGTTGGCAAAAAAAAATGGCCTTTTCTGGCTGGAAACTGAAGTGTGTGATCTACTCACTCCCCCGCACCAAAGTCCATTAGGAAATTCAGTGGCTGCACATCATTTTGTGGCTTCGAAAGTTTGAAATCCTTTGTTTGGATATATTTTAGTGACACACACTTTGCAAATGAGGCAGCAGGAGATCAGTAGCTCCTGTATTCCTGACAGCTAAAATGCTCTATGGACTTTGGTGCTGCAAATTGAGAAATTCACACACTTTCTGGTGGTGACATGAAGTGGCAAACATACACTGAAGATGTCATAGACTTAAGCAGACATGGATTTTACGAGTTGAGCCTTTTGTGAAGTGTCTAAAATCTTTTTCTACTTCTGTCCCCATGCTAGTGTTTAAAGTTAGTGTTGAAAATGTATGATTGTCTATTACAATTATTGCAGGTCGTTCCTCCCTGCAGCTGTTAGACTGTACAACAAGCACTGCTCTCAGTAGACCACACATAATCAGGCTCCTTATTCCTCCCTACCACGTGCAATATACTGTAAATGTACTTAAGTTACTTTCGCATTGTTTAACCTTTGTTTATTTATACTCTAATTATCAAGTCCATACTGTGTATATTCCACAAACTGTCTGTAATGTACATTCTATATTGTAGTTTAACAAATTTTTTATGGACTTATTGTTAATATCTTTATATATTGTACTTTTTTTTGGGTAATGCATGATTATTATTTATTATTTATTATCTTTATCTTTACTGTCTTTGCTGCTGTAATAATGTAAATTTCCCCTTATCTTACAACACAATTGAGCTATATTATATGCATCTTTTTCCCTCAGGACACGGTCATATTTGCCCACAGTGTGGTAGTGATCATGTGGTCGAGAGGACTGGTCAACCAACACCCTACAGCAGTACGCCCATCAATTATTCACCATTACTTGAGAGTGAAGACGATCACCTACACATAAGCCAGAGCAGTCGCAGTGTCCACAAGGTCTATCTGCAGCTTATACACTCACTTTTCTCCACCACTGAAAAGCCACCGCGTATTTCTTTACACATTTTCTCCATAATCACAGGTGGACGGCGACACAGACGCCAGTGTCAGCAGCAGTCCCATCCTGGGCACTGGCAATGCCACTGAAGACCTGACCGCCTTCATCAGTGCCAAGGGGGGTTCTTTCTTTATTGGAGAAAGTCCTGGTGATACCTACAGCATCTCCTCCAGCCAAAAGTGCTACAGTAAAGAGGAGTTGGCCGGGAGTTACCACTACACAGCTATCGGTGCGACACCACCTCAAGTCCATGCCGTTCCTGTGGAAAGATCCACTCCAGAAGGTGGGTTTCTCCTCACTTTTTGTATTAAGGCTGCAAATAATGATCATTTCCTTCACCTAGGAGGTAATGTTTTTGGCAGTTTTTATCTATTTGTGAGCAGCATAACTCAAAAAAAATAAAGGGAGGATTTGGATGAGAATTTCTATGAAGGGTTTTGGTCCAAGGTAGAAATGATTAGATTTTGGTGGTGATATATATTTGGATTCAGGAGTGTATCAATACTGTGGGAAACTGAGCAACCTTGGCAGAGGTTTGTAAGACACGGCCAAGACAGAAAGCAGCACAAATAAAACAGGAAGTGGCAGAAGTAAGTCACAAACGCAAAACAAAACAAAAAAAGCAACCCTTGACAACAGTAGTAAAGGACAAGAAGTTGCGTCTGTATCTCAACTGAAATTATATATTTTTTTTAATTTATTTACTTAGTGGCTACATTTCCAATACAAAACATTAGAAAACACAAAAAAATGTAGGTACAACTACAATACGATACCATATTGTGATACAAAATATGATAAATGCAGTTCTAAAAATGCCATAACATGAATCAAAATGCTAAAAATTTACCTGACTTTGCAAAAACATGACCATGATATCATTCAAAATATTAAAAATGATGTGATAACTAATGTTTCGCTTACTAATTCCTTTCCATTTTCGAGAAAAGTGTGGAATAAGATGACCAGGGTAGCATCACAGCAGCGCTGCTTGTTTTTGTTTTCCCATAATAACCCACTAAATTTGGATTCCTGCTACATTTTTGGACTACTTGGAAACCGCTGATTTAGTGAATAAAATGTTGCAACCTACATAGAAGTCTTCAAGTTTGACCAACACTCCAAAACCCAAAGGATTTTAATTTATAGTGATATAAAAAAGCGTTTTAGAAGCTGGAACCAACAACCTGAAACAGTTAAAATGAAATTGAGATGTTGGCAAAGGGCAGCACTGTTTGTTGGAGGAAATCCCAAACAGCAGTAAAACACTGAATAAATGGTCTTTTACTACTTGAATCAAAACCTACATTTCATATGGGCATTGTAAAACACATCGACTGTGGCGTGTGGTACAAACTGTTTACGTCAGCTGCGTTGCTTTTCCTGAGGTTATAGTTGAGTCTTAATTGAAAGTGAACAGAGAAGGTGAGGAATTTGTGTGTCGTGTGGCACAGAAATAGTTCCAAGAGCTCCGCACCTCTGTAACAGCATCCGATCTCCCATCACATCTGTCTGCCAATTGCAGACGAACCACAAGGTAATAGACAGACAGATTGGAGTCATTACTGGATGAGATGGGAGAGGAATGGAAGCCTTAGACAGGGAAGGCTTGGGAGTCATAATAACAGCCTTCCTTGTCTTCTTTTTTATAATACTGTAGTTGTGATGCCAAAACCACATAATCCATCCTGAAACCACAGTCTCACACTGGAGACAAAGTTATACTCATCTTAAACCACCGACTAACACTGAGTATTAGTGATGCATTGCTCGGGATTTTTTTATTACCCGCACTAATCTGAGCTGCAAAAACGTTCCTTAATCTACGGCCTGACCACGACCCCAACCGTGACCCCTGCTTTAAATTCCTATTTCTGTTATAAACTAATCTGTTCTCTCATTAAACTATCATTCGAACTTATCTACATATAGTACCTTCTAGGGGCGCAGTGGTATATCAGTGGTAGAGCGAGTTGTCTTTCAAGCGGAAGCTCGTGGGTTCGATTTACTGCTGTGAAAGACACAGTGTAAAGCAGCTTTGAATGGTTTATAATAATTAAACCTAATTGGACGATACCAGCTGCCAATCATAATTTACAAAATTGACATGTGCTCCTGGAGAAGTCCTGAAACTAGTGTTTAAGACCATTAGCTCGTAAAGAAAATGACTTTAAATAAATCAAGTGACAAGTAGAAGCTCATTTTCCCGTAGGCTTCCATTCCCGTAGGTTTACTTGCTGCACTTACTTACTACACCATCTGCTGTGTCGAACCCGAAAAACGTCTGCATGCTGTTTTTCAGATGCTTTGGTGCTAGCTAGCTTGAGTCCCAAATGTATGTACAAAACAATACAACATCAGTGGGTTATTTTTTTTTGGCCTAGAAATCATTCACAGTGGATATAAGATGGAGCTTCCCTCAGGACGCCCTCTGCTGGACCATGCGGTAATTACTTCAGA
Organism: Solea senegalensis; assembly: GCF_019176455.1. NCBI lineage: Eukaryota > Metazoa > Chordata > Actinopteri > Pleuronectiformes > Soleidae > Solea > Solea senegalensis. The sequence continues at coordinate 31,106,950 of NC_058022.1, read as the reverse complement.
TGGTCAAATGCACCTCGAGGCTGCATCGTGTTAAACAGCCTCAGGGATGAAAGCTGTTAATAAATGGGGTGCATTAACATTTTGATGATGTGCACACGCATACATACTTTAGATAAAGCAGATTATTAACAGTGAGGACCCTACATCTGTGTGTGTGTGTGTGTGTGTGTGTTCATGGGAAGATGACTGAGATGAGGGGGACTGAACGAATAATAACAGCTTAGTATTTGGTTCAGTTCAGCCTAAACTCTAAACCACTGCCTCTGTGAGTTATTTATAACATAGTTGGAATGCTGCTTTTTCACTTTGTGACCTGACCCGCTTTCAACCTAAAAATATTTTCTCGAAAATCTAACCCACACACACGTCGCTCCTGAGTATAGTGTCTCTTCTTGGTGACACAGAGCACGCCGTTGTTGTGGAGCACAAGCTCGAAATCACTTCTGACGGTTCAAAGACCTTTTTTTTACGGTGTTCTCTGTTTACGCTGCTTTCAAATTAAAGACGCAGTTTGTCTTGACCTCTCCAGGGCAGCGCCTTGTCATTTTTCATCAGCTGTAACCATTCATTAGCATTTGAATAGCCTCCGGTTCTCTTCATTGGTGGGTTTATTGCTCTTAAATGCCTCTCTGCTTGAGGGCTGTTGGCTGATACTGCAGTCTGCTGGAGTAAAATCTGACGTAAGTTTCATAAAGTTTCACTTTGCTGCCAGTAAATTATGGCTTAACAGTCGATGTGCACTATCATTTGAGGACTTAGGGAAGTAGCTAAGACAATATTTTTTTTTTGTTTTTGTATTTTCGGCCTACTTCATTAAGATATGCTGTGCTTTTAGCTCACAGGTAATCTTCTTTGGTTTGGTTTTTACTTCTGAGCGTCTGTCCCCACGTGTCTGTAGATGCTGTGGACTTACTGTCTGAGGACTTTGAAGCGGTTGACCATCGACTCAAGCTTTTCCTGGATGTGGAGGTTTTTGAGGAAGAGGAGGAGCTTCACTCTTTCCTCAAGGTATGGAATAACATTGTGTGACATCATTTTTTACCCCCACTCGAATCCTGTTAAATTTAAAGGGGCTATATGTAGGAGTAGTCATGCAGTAGTTGTTGTTTTTTTAATGCCAATGAATTAACCAGTTTCAACATGACTTCAAGACATACGTTTGGTTCTTAACATGCTATTTAAAGAATACTGATAAACATAAAGCTGCTCTCCAAGAAGGGCTGCTACGATCATTCTAGTTAACAATTATTAATCAATTACTAAGTTAATTGTTTAATTCATTTATGAATTAATTGGTTTGAATGTTTTGCAAGTGGGTTGAAAAAGTGCGGAATTAGCATTGCAGTTTCAAGCTTCGGACCAAGTGTTACTGTAACAAAAAAGAATGAACGTATTTTTCGACCCAGAGGTTGGGAAACACAATTTTTCAAAAATACTACGCCTATTCTAGTAATACAAAGCTAAATGCAAATCAGTGAAGTATTCCATTAATGATTAAACTGCTGACAACATGTGCTCAGGGTTTTTTATAGTAATATATAAGAGGAGTGATGCTTACTATAGCCCTGGTGTGTCACTGAGCCATATTTTTTTATGGGCCTAAAAAAAAACCCTGAACAGAAGCTGGAGAGAAGGCATTTTCAGTCTTTTCTCCATAGTTTTAATATTTATCACATGTTTTCAGCCATTATTTTCTCACATTATGTAATGTGTGAAGAGGAGAAACTGTGTTTGCATTACAGATATTAAATGGAGCTACTATTAAAGGACGAAACCGTATAAATCCTGAACATAAACTCTTCATGACTGCCTTATCATTGCTCAAAATCAGCAGTGAAGCCTTTTTTACATGGCTGCGGTTTGCTCCCTAATGGCCCAAGGATTCTATCTTAATGGGTGGCGACAATTTTAGGACCTCGCGGTTTCATCTGTCGGCCAAGATGAACAAAGTCAGTAAATCCCCCAGGAGCCCATTGAACCTCACACTCGTCCTCCACCCCTCCCGCCTCCTGCTGTCACTCAACCTTCTCAGAAACCTCTTGCATATGCAGCTCGTCCCGGGAGCTTCTCACATCAGTGGGCGAGTGCTTTTCTCTGTTGGACACCTGGAAGGAGAGCGGAGAGCGGAAGAGGGCGGAGCAAACCGCAGCTGGGAACAGGAGGTCCCCGCTCCATTCATTTTAACTGTGTTTGTTTACACAGGGACGAAGGCCGCTCGCTGTCTCACATGTGCTGTTGTTCTGGAGGAAATGAAGCTAGATCCTTTTCCACATGTCTGAATATTAAACCTGTGAATAGAATATCGGGGGAAAGCTGGGGTCAAATGAGAATAGGGTCGCCAATGACAAAAATATACAGATACAGAAAGAAACAAATGATTTCATAATGCAAGAAATAACACAAATCAAAGGCAAAGGACTCTGTTTATGTTGATCATAAAATCATTTTAAATGCCTATTCATTTCACTGATGTGTGCTTTTAGATGTCAGCTGTCAAATTTGGCGAGCCTGGGGAGGTTCCGTCGCTGCTGGTGGTGTCAAACCAGCGGATCTATTTCCTGGAGATGACGTCAGAGATGCAGTAAGTAGAGCAGCTTCACAGGATTGCATGAGAGCATCTCAGCCAGCTTCTTGTTATGTTTTTTTAATATACTCCGCACAAATTCATTTAAAGTTCCTGAAGAGATTATTGAATGGAAAATGAGTAAACGCCCTTGAGTGCAGGGTGAGTCATCAAAATGAGCCAAAAAAAAAGGACAGATATGATAAATGATCCGTTGACTCAAGAACACGGAATAAAAAGTGAGAACATGTACTTTTCATTTCATGGGGCCTTAAAATTGAAGCTGCCTTCATAAAAGTTACTTGTAAATGTTGTCCCCCAGCAAGACAAGATGTGCTCTTTTTCCTTTCAGTTGTATGTGCAGCAGCTTAGATGAACAGCCAGTGGAGTGCGCCTCTCTTTCTCTGAACTGCCTGTCTCCTGTCATGGGCTAGAAACGATGCCTGGAGGATGTGCAGAAAAGCCTGTAATTGGAATTATTGACAATAATGCCAGAAATATTACCTATCTCATCTTTAATATTTTATGGTATTTGAAAAATAGCCAAAGGTTATACATGAGCACGCCCTGTATTTTCATGGTGAACATGTAAGATATTGACAAAGCATTATTATAATTTTCTCCAAAAAGAGTTTAATCGGGTCCTGCTGGTGTTGCGAGCGATTCAAAAGAGGGCACCACACTGCAGTTTGAAATAATGACTTGCTCCACACCCTGTATTAAAGATGCAGATAATATTGCAAAACCTGTGCAGGGTTTCTGGGTCACATCTTGAAAACACATTGACCTCAAAGTGTCTGTGTCTTTTCCCACCTCCTGCCAGTTCTAGCCCAGTTTGTGTGTTTTGTTTTGTTTTCTCGTCTCATTATGTCACATGAATGAAAACAAACTGGATTTCCTCCAGGTTTGCAGCCTCATGCTGTCACGCTTCCCCCTGTGACCTTACTCCAGAGTTGATCAAAAGTGACTGCTCTTGTTGTTTTGCACAGTGTGTGACCCTTTGTTTTTGAAATGAAAGTAAACCTTTAATTCCATTTCATTGTGACGCTGCATTTCTTTCCTGTTTAACACTTCACGCCTTTTCCTTCCAGCACAGGCCAGCTCTCTGACTGGCTGCAGAAGCGGGACAGCCACCCAATCGTGGAGCTCAGCTACCTGGAAGTGGGCTTGGGCTCCCAGTGCATCCACATGGAGTTCGGAAACGGGGGCATGGCCTACACTCTGCTCGTGAGGGACAGTTTGCGCTGCAAACGCTTCTTTGGCTTGTTGACAGGTAAAAACAAAACAAAACACAACCAAATAAGAGCAAAGTGGAAAATTCTATTAATGTATGGAAAAACACATAAAAGGAATCGGAGAGAGAAACCCATCGACTCGCTGGCTATGCTATTCTCACCACCACAAAATAAACCGTGAATCAAAATTTTTGAGAGGTTGTGGAGCACTGTTGAATCCCTGAGGCTTGTATTGAAACAGCATGTTCCACTCACAGGAACTGTGCCACAGACTGAGAAACCCAACCTTCTCCTCTTCTCTACCTAATACTATACCATATGTGTGCTATGTGACGCACATTTCTGCCCCGTTTCCCCCTCCGCGTTGGGTTCACACAGACTAGCGCACATCCTGCCCGGTCCAACTCGTCTGCGAGGCAGGAGCAGAGGCTGAGAGGAAAACCTTTTATTAGATGGGGGCTCCTGCGCGGGTAAGGAATGTCTGGAAAAATATGGAAAATTGATTTGACAATTTCCAGCCCCTTAAAACGTTTGGAGAAAACAGGAACTTGGCATGCATGGAAAAGTGTTTGTCGCTCAGCTCTCGTGCACAGTATTCCGAGCTTTTTTGTGATATTTTCTATCGTGATATCCCATAATTACTGGTTTATTATCAGCGTGCTACAGAAAGTTAGAATTTGAGCAGTAGAGCAGTGCAGATTTTTTGCTTTCACTCTCACGACAACATGATTATTATTAATCTAAGTGTGTGGAATAACTCTGCCTCGTATACACTTTTCTTTTCTCTTTGCTTTTTAAAGTTATTTGTCATGTTTGCTTCAAAATCTTTTATATACTGAGTTGAGCAGTATGAAAGCAGAGATACCTGTCATTTCATGGTAGTTGTGTCCTTAAATCATCTCATGTCATTTTAAAATCACCTCTACACTGATGTAGGAAAAGTTCTATAAAATCATTTAAATCTGAATCTGTATTCAAAGTAAATGAATGAACTGGAAACATGGGTTTTCCTTGAACTTGTCCTTCAAGCAATTATTTTTTCTTTGGGTGCCTTTCTCACTTTTTCCATCACATACTTTGCTTTTCATACTTTTGATCGCTATCCCTTTTTTGTCCCTTGTTCTCCTCCACCGCCACCCACTGTGTCTGTGAAGTCCGAGAGCCTTCCTCTGTCTCCTTCTCCGCTCATTTACTGTTGCGTTCCTCATGGCTGGAAATGATTCCAGATTTCTTTCAGCGAGCCCACAGGGCTTTGTCCAAAACAGAGCAGGCAAAGTGAAAAACACGCATGATAGTTTGGTGAAACCGTCAACGTGCGTCCTAAAGACAGATGCTTTCAAACCCGTGCCAAATCCTATACCTGCACATCAAGCATGCGATGCTTTCATTCCCTCTCCTCCTCCCCAATGAAGGACAATAACACGCTTTGTTTTCTGAAAGCCAAATTAACCACAAAGCAGCTGGTTTCACATTTTGTACGAACAAATACAGTGAAGTTTAACCATAACAAACTCCGCCTGTTGCCCAAGCTGGCTCCCATCACACGGACAAAAGTTGAAAACCACAACTGTAATGGAGGACGGAGGACGGAGGACTCGCTGGCTCAAAGAAAGAGAAAGGATGTGGTTATAACGTCTCTGGCGTTCTAAGCTCCTCGTTGTGAATGAGTCTGAAACATGTTTATTGAAACATGAGAAGTGACACATGACCGCTGTCATCTGCAGGCCAGAGGTACAAAAATATAGTCTTTGTGTCCCTTCATTGTTGTTTCCCCTCAGTTTTTTTTCAATATTACTCAATCAGTGTTATAGGAGATGATGGTCTGTAGTTTTCAGTATTGGAGCTGAAATGCACCTGTAGCTGTGGCCTTTGAAGTGTCGCTTTCACCTATTCAGTGGCTCAGTGTATGATTTCATGTGAAAACCATCAGGTGCACTGGCAGCCAAAGAGTCTGGCCCTGGAAACAGGAGTATGCAGGGATCCAGACATAGACCAGAACCCAGAGTCACAGTCTCCCCGTGTAAACTCGCTTTCTAACTCACACATCACCTTTCGCTGACTCACAACTTCACTCCTGGATGGCATCTCTGTTTCTCATCGGAGCACAGTGAAGTGTCCTGCCAGGAGTGTGGGAGGCTGCAGCTCCAGCCTGCTGATTAATCTGCCATATTTTTTCCAAAATAAAACAGAAAGTCGACATTTAATCCCTTTAAATGATCAAATATTACACTTTTGTTTTCTCTTTTAAAGGTCCAGTGTGTAAAATTTAAGAAAAAAAAACCCAAAACGTCTCACATTCACTCGCATGGAACAGTTAAGTTGTGTTTCCACTAGCATAGTACCTGGTAACTGAATGGTCTGAGTGCCGTCACGTCTGACACAAGAATCATTATTTAGCGACAGTACTGCTGATCGCAATTAACTGATTCTAATGATTCAGTTACACTGAAGACAACTGCTTTACAAGTCATTAGTTTGTGTGTCGCATGTAAAACGAGGTCACGGCAGTTTCATGCAGCCGTGCAGCGATGACTCCGCCCACGTTGAGTAGGTCATTTTTTTGTGGTGGAAATCCAACTCAAACCGTGCTGTGCCAAGGCGAGGCGAGCTGGGACCATAGTGGAAAAGGGCCATAATTCTCACACACTGGACCTTTAAAAGTGACAACAGGAAGAGGATGTTACCTTTTTCATGCGACCGCAACACTGTAGAATGATTTCCAGATTGCACACACTTTGAACAGATCAGTAATTAATATTCTAACAACCTCACAATGTTTTTTTAGAAAACAACAACGTTTCCAGTATCCACCACTGAGTGAAAGTCTCGGATTTCGTCGCTATTAGATACTAATTCCATCCAGAATGTATCGTCATTGTTGAAATAAACAATTGAAAAACAAAACACTAAATTTGTACAATTTCAACAGTTACTCAGGGAGTCGGCCTGAGCAAACTCTTAATGTGAAGCAATATCTGTTTGGTGCATGTTTATGACTCATTTTCCTTCTCATATGAGGCTGGTTATTCGACCGTGAATCATTTCTGGGTCCTTGTGTCCTCGATATGTGAGAATAAAAAAAAAAACACATTGTCATGAGAAAAGATGAAAAAAAAAAAGCCCAGCTTGTTTCACTTATTTGCTTATTCTTAGAAAAGATAGCTCCCATTAAAATCAGATTTTCAATGCAGATTTAATCAGGGGAAAAAGGTCCTTGTGTGACTTTGTCAGGCAATTTGAAGACCATTAAGAAGTAAATATGTCTAATGTTTGCTGGGGGAAAAAAAGAAAGGCACTTACTGAAACTAAAATGAAACTCTGTGGCCCTTTTGTTCTCGTGATCTGTGCCTAGTTTAACTACCTTCTGAGTGTGAGCTCCTAACCCACAGGTAGACAAAAATGTGTTTTAGATTAGATTAGACTAAGGATTGTAATCCTGCAGGGTTGATTCATGAACAGCAGAAACATATTCACTAACATACTCACTGATAAAATTCTAGGAAAACCTGTGTGTAACTGGAGAATTGACACTGAATAGCCTCCCTTTTCTTAAGAAAGGTGGAGATGAGGCCGGGATTGTTTTGTAATAATAATCTTATTTTCTCCGTCTTTAGTGTCCATTTAAATCTTTCAGCTTTCTTTTCTTTCTTTTTATTTTTGGAGTGCCATTCATTCATTCTATTCAGAGTTGACTGCTAAGCCACCTCGGTTATCCTCACCCTCCGTTTGCTGGTGTCACACTCGGTGACACGCCACTGTCCAAGACTGCGAGCGTGACCCAGCGCTTTGTGTCCCCGGCACATTTTCTCATCCGCTGATTTCTATGGGGCTGAAATTGTACACCTGCAACCAGAGAGCTGTTTGCTTTCTTATGACAGTCAGTGGAAGTAGAAGAATCAGTTTCAGACTTTTGTGTGTGAACCTCTTTGCCTGAATGTCTGGGTGTGACATTTTGAGGCTACTGTGTCTTCCCCCGCTTCTTTACAAGTTCAGGGGACGGGGCGTTGGCTTCCTGCCACTGCTGCAGAAGTCACATGGTGCACTTAATCGCCGCCTTCACCGCAACAGTTCACGCCTAAAGTCTTGAACTGTGACCACGTTTCATCCGTGAGCGACGCCTCCATTCAGCTTCCACACAGCTGTTCGCCTTCCCCAGCTGTTCCAAAGTGCTGCTCACATGTGATGCATCATTTTCTCCGTTTTATTTACATTATGTCATCATCAAAATAGTCTCATTTTTTAAAACTGCAGTAAAACATGTGTATTACAATTGAGGTTTAGGAATCATGAAGTGTTACTAACATGTGCTAAAAAGGTGTAGTGCATCATTTCTTTGGAAATTGTGAGAGGAAAAATTGACGTAAACCCAAACAGGGGATCAAAAATGACATTTTCCAAGCACAAAAATAAAAATCACTGGGGTTTCAACTTTTCAATTATTTTCATAATCGATTCATCTGTTGATTATTTTCTGGATTAATCAAGTAATCGTTTGATGAAAAAAATGTGTTTTTCAAACCTGAGAAAATGATGACGATCTCAAATGTCTTATTATGGCAACGAAACCAAAACTATCTGAGAATGTGTTTCAATTATTAAAAATACATTAAAAAAAGATGAATCGCTTGTAAAGTGAGTTGACGCTAATTTAGTAATCCATTAATAATCCATTAATCATTGCAGCCCTAATGTCGACAACCCACTTTAGACACAAAACAAGATATTCATGGAACTCATGAAATAGATAGCCCATATGGAAAGAATGGGAAAAGACGTTTATGTACTATAAAGGATGAAAACAGACTTTCACATCTCTCTCTCTCTCCCGTTTTATCCTCCTTTGTTGGTTTATGCATCAGGTTTGTGGGCGTATGGAGGCACAAGATGGCGGGCTCCATAAAGCAAGGCCCTTACTTACCTAAAGCACATATAAGAAAACCAGACAGTGTTTATTTTAGGGCGCACAAGTCGGATTGGATACTCGTAAAAGTTCTGTAGTTCTGTTTAGGTTGATGTTAAGTTTTCACACAAGGCTGTTTGAAGGCTCAAATTTGAAGATTCCCAATAACTTACAGTGGAGAGAGGAAAGCGAGTATTTAGCGTGTAAACCAGGCCGCAGAGCTGGAGTAGATGAAGATCCACCCTTATTTTATTATTTATTTATTAAGTATGTTTTCAGCAAGAAAAATTAAGTTGGAAAGTTGGATATGGCTGAAAAAATGCAAGTAGTTTCTACATTCTGCTCCATCGGTGGCTCAGCAAACAAACTTATGGGTAATATTTTGTTCAATTTCTGCAAAATAAAATCCATGTCTTAACCCCCAAAGACAGAGATTCAGTTGCTGTTTACATTCAATAAGTGACACAATGACATGACATAGTTATACCCACAAAAAACGGTTAGGAGTATACCATAGAACTTTGGATGATTAATATATGAGTAAAACTGACATAATAATATGAAAATTAAGCATGATTATTCAGGAAAGGGGCAGATTGTTCCATTGACCAATTTCTTTGGAAAGAGCCATCAGAAACGTCACCTGACTGCTGTGTCAATTTTTTCTTTTCTTTTTTCTTTTGTCACTTCTTCAAGGAATCGTGCGGGAGATGGCTCACAAATCGGACAGCATGCTGAATTCCATCTCCACGACGAGACTCAACCCTCAGCACCACCTCTGGTACGCGCGTCATTTGCTGTGATTTGTGAACATGACCCCTCGCATCGATCATGTGGACCAATAGGCGCAAGTTACAGGGAGCTTTGGCTGCTCCAGTTTTCTAACACAGCTTTACTTTATTACAATGAGTGTTTTCTTTTTTCCCCCCTTTCTAAATTAGCTGGTAAACCACATCTTAATTTCTAACACATGTCGTGCTACAAATCCTGAAAGCACGGGTATGATGTGGTGCATTTTATTAGCACCTCGTGCAGCTTCTTTTTTTTTTTTTCTTACACTTTTATGTGTATGTTTTTCTCTCTTTCACAAAAGACGGCGGCTTTCTCAAAATAATTGTTGTTTTAAATGTGCGGTGCTTTTTAAAGCGAGTTTACAAAGTGCTGTGACGGACGAGGTACCGAAATTGGGCTACAAATAGTTATAAAACATCATTTAAATTCAACTTTGCTTTTATTATCAATTTGTTTTCATACAACCAAATTAAAATGGCCACTCTATGTTGCAAAGAACACAGAACACTGAATGAATGAATAAATAAAATGAGATAAAAAATTAAGAGAAACAAGTGCAGATAATAAAAATCCATTACATCATCCGTCTTTGCCTATAAAACAAAAGTAAAAAAGTAAGAGCAAATAATAAAAGTTATCTTCAGAAAAATCGAGGGAGCAAAATAGCAAAACAAATTTAAAAGGGGCAAAACAAACACCCTTGGATTTATCTTGTGTTTCATTTACGGAAGCCCCCCCGCGTTAACCCAACCAGCCGAAGTCCAATTAGTGTCGGCTTTCCTGCAGCTCTAACCAGCAGCAGCCTCCGTCATGAAGAACAGATTAGTGTATCCAAGCATTAAATGTCACTAATACCTCAACACTGACACTGGCCAAAATAAAAACAAATCAGAGCGGCGCCTTCATGTGTCGCGAGGCTCCTAACCACAGTCTCACAGCTCACTACCAGTGGTTGCGCAACCCGAGTCCTGTTGGCTATTATTATGTCAATTATCCCCTTTGCCTCACAGTTTGCTGTGAAATTCACTGTGTGATGCCGAAGTGATTCCATGTGAGACGGCAGTGGCAGCGGCACCTGCCTCGCCGCAAAACCACCGCCCGCCAGCACTCTGTTATCTTTGTGGAGGCTCGGAGCAGATACTTCAGCAATTAGAGATTTGTCTGCGCGCGAGTGTGATAATATATATAATCCACGTAAACTGCTCTATACCACAACATCTGCAGTTAAAAGGACACATTTTCTAACTGGTGTGGCTCAAGTTTTACAGAATAGCACCCATTTCCACCAACCAGCCACTTTATTAGGTACAAGGGACTCCTGTGTTCAGAGATGGTCTCCTTCATATCGTTCTCTGTAACACCAGGATTGGTTGTGTGTGGAAAATCCCGCTAGTTCAGTAGTTCGACCAAAAGTCACTGTCATCCATTCCCATTAGTTCATTTGTTGAGGACTTCAGATATGAAAGAAAGGCAGATATGTTTCATTTATTCACTCCTGCGTGGCTTAGATTTAGTTAAATTGTCATTTAAAAATGATAATTGTGAATTCTAATAAAACAGTGCATTTGTATATAAATTATTTTTGACTGCAGCTGACTATATATTACATAAAATGCTTAAAAAATGTTTCTAAACAAATATTCATTGAGAGTGGATGGCTGTGGCCCTGTGATGGACTGGCGACCTATCCAGGGTGTACACTGCCTTTTTGCCCCTCCCCCCATTACCCTCATGTGGAGGATGAAGTGGTAGAAGATGAATGAATGCATGAATGCTATTTGAATTGCACTTACAGTACATTACAAAAAGCTCTTAAACTCTCCGTATGTTTACACAGTATCATCCTTATCATAATCTACAAACAATTAATCATTCCCTAGAGCATCAGAAAAAACCTTTTTTTGCATTTATCAGAATGAAACCTTTTCAGCACGAAAGCCTTTTTTTTGGAGAAAGTGTTTTTTATTCCTCACTGGGATGAGTAAAACTTATCCGGCTTAGTTTTTAAAAAAATAAAAAGACCTAGACATAAGATAAATTGTTAAAAGTAGGAATACATCATGTATGGCATTGTGGTATATCTGTAAAACTATTTTGTAACGTACAGTAAGTCAACTTTGTTTTCGACCTGTCCTGCACCTCAAAGAAAAACAAAGACAGTGTAATAATAGATAATACAGTTCTGTGTCAACACATTTTTTCTTCTTTATGTGTCAGGTCTCTCGTGTGCGATGACATCCAGGCAGACGTGGAGGACGGGCAGCTGCAGTTTTTCTACATCCTGGCTTTTATTTTGCAAGGTGACAACTCCTTTATCGCTCAGAGCCACGTCAGAGTTTTTTATTTATATATGTTCTTTTCGAGAACGTCGATAAGTACCTTTTATTGCAGCACACAGATGAGATTTCAAGAGCCAGCACATCGACTGCAATTGCTACTGAAGATGCGAAGATAAACGCTGGTTGGCGTCACTGTGTCCTCCCTTCTGAGATTTATGCTAAGTGTGGTTTGCGTGGCTGCATCAAAAGCGTACTGTACTTGATTATTGCGAAGCTCAGGTGAAATTCCGGGAAAGTATGCGAAAGGAAGGAAATAAGAATGAAAACCGTTTGATTTCCTCCTCGATAAAAGCAGGTTATTGCAGGAAGGGGGATATGGTGTTTGTGAGCAGCCGCCGACGTGAGGCGCCTACTGACCGGTTTTTAAACAACCCCGTGCTCTAAAATCAGGCACAACATCTCGAGTTTTTGACTGTACTGGCATGCGCAGGGATGCCTCCCTTCTCTGTGTACGTTCATAGCCAAGGTAGCTGCAGGCTACGCACAGCTGTGCACGTCTGAGGAATTTCAAGTTACGTGATTCCAGCGTGCCTGGATTTGCCTCTTTCCTCTTTTTTTCCTGATCTGAAATCTGACACTTGTGTCATCTTTGATTGTAGCAGAAAGCGCAGCGACCCGTCACTGTTTGACTATGAAGTCTCTGCTTGACATGAACCCTGTTTGTTAAAGCTCTGTTTTGTAAAAGCAGCATTACATTTTTCCCTCATGTTTCAAATTTTTTTATTTTTTTTCCCCTCAGAGGACATTTGGACACCACTGACTGTCCTGGCAACGCGGGAAACCCTCTATCTTCTCAAAGAGGATCACCAGTGGACAAAAAGCGCCAACGTCTCCACGGAGAACGGAAGTGCAGAACCGTGCAGTGGAAACTTTGCCATATTAGAAACTCTGCCAATCAGCTGTGTGAGCTCGGTCCACCTGTGGCCTTCAGATCAACGCAGACTAGATATCAAGCTTTATGACGAGGTTGGTATTCATTTGCCCAGGAAATGACAAGAAAGACGTCGTTTATTTACAAAAACACTGACAGGGCCTCTAGGATTCAATCTTTTTCTTTTTGTTCTTTGAACAAAGTTTTCCAGTTTACTAGTTTTCCATAAACACAGCATCATTTCAAGTCTTCATACACACAAGAACCCCCAAAATGTCGAAAATCTTGCTGGGGTCTCACGGAGTGTAACACTTGCTTAATCTCTGTTCTCCAACACTCCAACACACACTGTGACCACATCGCTTGAAAGTCACCCTGAATTTGTGTAGTCTAATCCCGGCATTAGCCTTTTCTTTCAATTGGCAACATGTTTCAACCAACTCCTTTTGCTAGCACACTGCTGATTTCTGTGGAGCTGATCATCATCACGGCAATGGCTAGATTCATTTAAATGATGCACTACAGCTTTAAGAGAACAGGAATCAAACTGCACCTCTCAGTCATGGACAAACTGGCAATGGTTATATGCCATGGTGTCTTATTCCTCCATGTTGAACCGTGAGCTAATGCTAACAGACCAAATTTAAACAATCAAAAGCATGACTTCAGTCTTTTCCCCAGTCCTGGCGTTTGAGTCTTCTTCTCCATGCTGTTTTGCTTTAAAAGCAGACCGGGATGTTTGTATCATCCCTTCGCACCTTTTTCTTAATCTTGTGAGTGTTTCTGCAGCCAGGTTTGTGTGTTGACGTGTCCCTCATGTGCTAGAAGTGTTCATTTGTCTTTTACGCCATGAGCCGAATGCAGGTTGTTGACATAATGTGTGAGAACATTTTCTGTCGCAGCTGTGATGACATTTTTAAACATTTTCCCAAACACTTTCTTATTCCTATTTTTCGGATGTTGTTTTCTTGGAACAAAACTTAATTATAATGTTTTGGGCTTTTTTTTTTTTTTTTTCACCTCTGGCAGACTGTGAAACAGGAGAAGACGTGGTGTGTGCGCTCGGAGAGCGAGGAGCACCTCCAGGGTCTGCTGGCCTGGGTCAGAGCACAGTGGGAGGCCATGTTCGGAGTCAAGCTTCACACAAGTCTGCAAGAGGAAGCTGCGGGTCCGGGGAGAGCTTCAGAAGGAGAATAAAGTCAGAGACTGTGTGTGTGGTTGTGAGTGTGTGTATGACTGGGTGTTTTGTGAGCTTAATTTGCACTGGGAATTTGGTTCGTGAGCAAGAGCAAAGGTGTCTTTGTGCTCTTCACAATCCACACTCAGTATCTTACTGTCTTTGTCTTCTGGCTGCTTCTATACTACTACATTTTTGCGTTAAAAAAAAAAGAGATACATTCTACTTTAGCTATACCTGCCATCGACATTAACCTGGTATTTTAGACGTAGACCATGTGAAAAATGGACACAGTCCTTGGAAATTTGCAGTTTGATTCGTTTCGAACTGGAAGTTAACAGATATTTTCTGATAAATGTGAAAATATTAATATAATGTTGTATTGATGAAGACCTGAAACTAGCAGTTGAGACCGCTAACTCCTCAGGAAAATGTTTACGGAAGTGAGAATTAGAAGCTTTGATTTTCTCAAAGACGTTCACGGAATGAAGCAGAGTCGCCCCCTAGTGGCTAACTACTACGTCCATCATACTTTTCAGTCCTGACAGTCACAACTAATGGTGCACTCAAGTTGTGGTTGGAATTTTGAAATTTCAGAGTAAGATTTCCACCTTGAAACATTGGAGTCGTGTCATAAACCATGGGATTTTAAGATGGCTGCTGTTAGCAGAAATAGTAAAAACACCCTGCGACTTTTACTGTTACTTGCACTTTTGTCGTATTTGTTTCACATTAAGTCAGTCGTATTTTTATACATGGACACGTTGCTACGCTGTTCATGTGGACGAAATACCATGCAGTGTTTTTTTCCAACTTTTCAACTGGAACCAGTTATTACCAGTTACCGGGACGCACTATAAATCTTATGTCCGATGTTACTTTTGAAAAAACTCGAGGCTGCGTTTTAGACAAGCAAAAAAACGCAGACTTTTGGAAACGATGACGCAGTTTCCCCACATTCACTTCCTGTTTGGGTCTTATCAGCTTTCAGTTTCACGTCAGAAAAGAAAATCCTACTTGGTACTCTTCTTCTTTGTGGTTTCTTGGTAGTAATACTCTCTGAAACGAAGCTTCCCGTTTAGACCAGCACACACATGCCCAGTGTACATGAATGGTCAGCTTTATTGAGGCCTCCAATTGGACCTGCATGGTTTTCTAAGAGTCCACAATGGGGGAAAACTAAACATCTTTTGAGTTTTGGCGTTAACTGGAGGCTACGCACCTTTAAATAAAAATATAGTAGTATGGATGTAGCCAGTTAAAGAGCCTTCAGTAGCAGTATAGTCATCCAGATATCATCTCATTGAGCTTCTCAAAATGTAGGCCTTGTTTCTTTTTCGTAGCCGCCATGTTTGTCATTAAAATGCACCTTAATCAAGCTGATAGAGAGCAGGTGTGTGAACCCGAGAGAAGATGAAATGATGTGTTTAATGCTGGGCCTTAAATATGTCACCACTCCCTCCCTCCCTCCCTCCCTCCCTCACTCCCTCCTTCTCATGCCGAGTGCACTGAGTTGGGTTGTCACCGGCTCAGCACGGGGCCAGACCTCAGAGGAGGAGGGGTCACCATCGAGGGTCACTTCACGCACTCTCCCCATATTAGGGTCTTGTGATGTGCGTCTGGCGAGAAGCCGAAAGCATGAGAGTTGTTACGTTTTTAAATCCAAGTGTGATTAAAAAGAAATATCTTGTGTGTCCACTCAGTTTGTATAGTATATTAGTTTCAGATGTGAGACAAGAACCACTGTGATGTGTAACTTCATTGTTTTCATTGTTTTCTTGTCATTACAGGAACAAAAAAAGTCTTTATTTTTCTATAAATGTAAAAGGGAAAAAAAAAACACCTGGTGTACGATGTGAATAATTCATTAGAATAAGTCATTGTGTTGTTGAGAGACAAACCATCAGTGTTTGTTTGGCGTTTACGCAACTGAGCGACACCACAGATTCTCCTCCATGTCAATGAGAGTGTGTGTGTGTGAGTGTGTGTGTGGTCCACTGTGGCATAACCAGATGTTAGGGGACGTGACAGAGCTAGGTTTTTTTTCACTTTCACCTGCTCGATGCTCACGTCTCGTGTTTTTCGTAATCATTTGTGGAGACGGATGTTTGATGAGCAGAAAGATCACTTGCAGGAACTTGTCAGTGATTCACCAGCGCCGTAGGTGATGCTTTTACTCAGAATCTGCTCCTTTTTTTTTAAACACCAGACAAGGATTTGTTTTGGTCGACTGGTGCGAAAACGAAGCAAGTGGAGTAAAGATTTAAAAAGACTTGATGAAATCAGATTAAATTGGCGAAAGAGAAGTGATTCGCGTGCCACAAATAGCAAAATGGGACAATATAGTGATATAGAACATTAAAGCTTATCTTTCACACCGCACGTCATTTTAACATGCGGCCAGTTGTAAATAACTGCCAGATATTGAAAGTTATTCTGGAAAAATGGGCAAAAGCACTTAGTCACAGGACATTTTCTGGCCCTTTTATGGTTAAGATAACCAAAAACAAGTCCAGACAGACATTTTGAGGCTCAGGTGTTAAAGGGTTAAACATATATATATATATATATATATATATATATATATATATATATATGTATGTATATATATATGTATGTATGTATATATATATATATATATATATATATATATATATATATATATATATATATAAAATAGTGTTCACAATACCTAATATGAACATTGTACAAGTACTTGTGTGTGTATATTTGTATGTACATGCTCATATAGTGTAAGCATGTCTCATTTCCATATTACGCATTATGTCATTCTTAGGTGTTTTCTTGTAACGATACATTCAAATTTGAACTGACGTTGGTTCCCCCGTGTACTAATTCTTTGAATAAGAAAAACAGTTTGGCCTTGTAAACTTCATTTCCACTTCAGTGGATTATTCACGGCTTGTCCTGTGGCTGCAGCAGAGGAGGAATGCCGAGAAAAGCTGCAGAAGAAGTCGGGAATGTTTGTTTATTGGATCGCTCTACGTACTTGACACCAAAGTGCCAGTTCCACTCCTCAAATGCAGCTCGGTCTGAGTCCAGGCTCAGCTATGTGTGTCAGAGGTATGTTAAGCAATTTGACTGTGTAAATATTTCTCCAGCCATCAGTGCTGGACATGTGGTGTGCACATGCTTGTTTTCAGACCTGGATCACCTTCAGCTGCTCCCATATGGCCGACAAACCCTCCATCCCAGAACCGGAAGTAGGTTCAACTCGGCGGCGGCGACAAGAAGCCTGGTTTTAATGTTCTTCACAGACACACACGCACACAAACAAATATGAAATACAAATAAGAATTCTACATCCCGTTTCTTCAAGTCCATTTAAGACAAAGAGTCAAAAAGATCAGGTGCTGGTGTCGAATGGCAGTTATTTCATAGCCGGTGGTGCACAAATCCCGGAGAATCCGAGGCATTAAAGGATACAAGCGGGGAAAAATTCTGACAAAGCTTTTAATAAGAAACTCATCTGTTACAGCTGTGTTTCAAACTGCTGGGGATTTTAGAACTCACAATAACACACGTGTCAACTCTTTGAACAAGCACTCTTCTCTGAGAGATTTGTGACATTTTTAATCCGATACATAAGTGTGAATGAGTCATTTAAAGTGAAAAATAGATTTAGATGTTTTTCTTTTATCATAATGTGAATCATTTATTAACATTTTTTGGCAGAAATCGAATATACTACCACCTTTAAGCACATTTGAGTAAGTGAATAATCCCTTTTGAAGTAGAAATAGTTTAGAATAAGCATTTCTAGGCCAGACTATATCCCTCTAGGCCAGACTATACCACATAGGCCAGAATATACCCCTCTAGGCCAGACTATACCACTCTAGGCCAGAATATACCCCTGTAGGCTAGAATATATCCCTCTCGGCCAGAATACACCCCTCTAGGCCAGAATATACCCCTCTAGACCAGACTATATCCCTCGAGGCCAGACTATACTTTTTAGGCCAGAATATACCCCTCTAGGCCAGAATATAACCTCTAGGCCAGAATATACCCCTCTAGACCAGACTATATCCCTCGAGGCCAGACTATACTTTTTAGGCCAGAATATACCCCTAGGCCAGAATATGCCTCTAGACTATACCCCTCTGGGCCAGAACATATCCCTCTAGGCCAGACCAAACCCCTCTAGGCCAGAACATATCCCTCTAGGTCGGACTATATCTCTCTAGGCCAGAATATACCCCTCTAGGCCAGACTATACCCCTAGGCCAGATTATATCTCTAGGCTAGAATATTAGGCCAGACTATATCCCTCTAGGCCAGACTATACCCCTCTAGGCCAGATTATATCTCTCTAGGCTAGAATATACGCCTCTAGGCCAGACTATATCTCTCTAGGCCAGACTATACCCCTCTCGGCCAGATTATATCTCTCTATGCTAGAATATATGCCTCTAGGCCAGACTATACCCCTCTAGGCCAGATTATAGCTCTCTAGGCCAGAATATACGCCTCTAGGCCAGACTATACCCCTCATGTGTGAAGAGGTTGTGCTTATATTTACACAAGAATTACTTGTGTCATGTAAGAAAATGTGAAATGTCCAAAAGTTTGAAACTTGTGAAAAACTAAACTAAATTCTATGTCCTAAACGATCATTTTAAAGAGAGACCGAAGTAAAGCGTGAAACTGTGTAACATTATTATTTAGTTTCGAGCACATTCTGGAACTTCAAACCCTGATGATTATATCTGCTTATGTTAGCAGTGTGACGACTGGAGGCCAGGGCCTTGCTTAATGGCGGCAGTCATCTTGTAGTGTAATGGACAATTAAGCCAGAGCATTTGTTTGGTAGCAGAAGCTTAGTACGCAAATAAAACTGAAGGACGTCCTGTCTGCGAAGTACATCGTAGTTCTCAGCGCTAATTTTTACACACTGGACCTTTTAATGAAAGCTAGAAAAGACAATGCGATGCCTTATTAAGGACACATTTGGACCCTCGAGTCTCCTTTTCATGTGTAATTTGTGTCACTTTGTGACATATTAGTGTCTTTCTGTTGATTACAAATGCTTTTCTGTTTATTTGTTGGAAGCTTTAAAACACTTCTGATTAATGGATAATGAAATGACATCTGAGACCAGTTTCCACACTCTCGCTGGCCCATGTGTTATTTATTAATGTTGTTGGTGTTTTTTTTGTTGAAATGTGGAGCGTCTTTAATGCAACGTTTATTTACATTTGAGTGCCGGAATCCTCGAGTCATAACAACTACACGGGATGAGTTCATGTCACAGGTTTGTGTTTTGGCAGAGAAGGACTGGAGAAGTCGGGACGCAGTGCTGGCCTTTTGGCTGTGAGGCGGACATCTGGCCTGACTCCACTTCTCACATGCCTCCTCCACAACATCTCACGTCCTCCTTATGAAGCCGGAGCACCACAGCTGCACATGTGCATGACAGCACGGAATTTTCTCCTCCCCTCTCAACGCCATGCAGTGCTGTCCACACTTGAATTCTGGGATGGCGGGCCACCTTGTGCTGCAGCTGCAGTCACGCAGGTTTTGGCGCATTCACTGTCCTTTTTGTTTTTTAAAACAAAATCATTTTGAAATTGTATCCCAGTGATGTCAGCAGGGTTATCACAGTTTCCCATGTAGGCCCAGTTGAATGAAAGTTGCATTATTGGATGTGAATTGTTGTCATTTTTAATTGAAGGTAGCCATTTTTGTTGAACCTGCAGCCACAAAAATGTGTAAACAACAGAAACTTCACTTTTGTGGATAACATTTCCTTTGCTTGTGGCTAATTTTACGTTATTTTTTTTTTTTTTTTCTTTATTGAACCTACATGTCTTTCTCTCTTCCCATAAATTATGGGTATTAATACAGAAATATGTATTTTATATTCATTTACATGTATCTAAACACACATTAATCATAAAAACTCACATTTACGCTTCATAATTTAGCGGTTAGAACTGCTCTTCCTGTGAAATCTTAGTTTTACTGAGCCAGTGTGTCTCTCTTACTTCACATTTGAACATTTGCCAGGTGGCATATAAACATATTTATTAGTACTATTATTACAGATGAAACCCTGATATTTTATTGTTTATGGCTATTTTCTATCATCTGTCATCTTAAGTCTTATTTTATTGAACCCATGTCTCTCTTACTTTGCAACAGGTGCCATAAATGATATTTATTATTACAGAAACATTTGTTTTTCTATTTATTTATTTATACACATTTGATTATAAAAACGGTGGTAAATGTAGTAGATCTCGTTGTGTTGTCTGTTTTATTGAGCCAGTGTGCCTTTGTTACTTACTTGCCATATAAGTACATGATTTTTCAAAGTGAAAGTCACTTTTATGGCTGATATTTTTTATTAGTTATGGCTCTTTTTATATATATATGTGAAAACTCATCTTTTTCTCTTGTTTTATGGAGCCTGTGTGTCTATTTCTCGTTGACGAGCAGCTGCCAGGTGCCACATAAATAAAGTTATGATGAAGTTTACGCACAGGGACGTGGCTCAAGAGTGGACTGAAATTCCTCCCGCCGTCTCCATGGGAACTTGAGGTTCCACACTGTCACACTGAGCATCATCATACAATAAAAAGGGAATAATAGGATCCCCGCGCTGCTTTGTCGTAGAGGCCGAACGGTAGTCGGCGTCGTGGGTCTCAGGTTTCAGGAGTGGGGCCTCCTTCTCTGTGAATGAGGCCGACTTACGTGGAGGAGGAGGAGAAGCAGGAGCAGTCAGTCAGTCTGCTCAGGTCCGTCCTTTGTCCTCTTCTCCTGGACCCCGACACATGCATGGGGTCATCGCGGGCTGTGACGGCTGCCTCGGACGCGGACGCACGCACAGCCGGTGAAGGAGCGCGCGCGCGCCCGCCCGCGCGTTAATTAGGAAAACCTGGTTGAGCAATTAAAGCACGAGGAGGAGAGGAGACGCGCGCCGCGGAGCGCAGAAGGTGTGTGTGTGTGTGTGTTTGTGTGTCTGCTTGGACACCGGAGTATACGAGACTAAGTTCAGTGTCTTTACATTTTTTTATTTTTTTATTTTTTTAAGATAAAGCGGTTCGAGTTAGTTTGGGAGAACTTCACGAAAGATCCACGAGCTGAGACGAAGGCTGGATTCCGCTCCTGACGCATGAGAGGTGAGTGAGTTTTGACCTGTTTTCACACATTCTGAGCCCCGAACCGAGAAATTTGAAACGGCAAAAACACTCTCGTGAAGGTACTGTGAGTTCTGTGGGGTCACGTGGCTTCATGAAAGCCCCTTTAAAATTGCGCGTTTTAACGCGACAAGAGGTTACAAAACAAAACAAAAAAAAAGAAAAGGAAAGAAACCCACACTGGTAAAAAAAAAAAAAAGTCTGTCAGTGATTTTCCTTTGTTTGTTTAATGACTAACTCAAACAGTTAATGTTGCTCCTCGTGTGTCTGTGATGGTTTCATCTCTTTCTGTTCTTTCTTTTTTGTTTTGTTAGTTGTTGCCGCAGCTTGGCAGCGCTTTGTTTTCCTGCAGGAATGCCACACTTTCCAAAACAGCCAGTCTGACTCAGCAGAGCTTGTTGAGGATCATTTTTGTCCCTTTGATTTTCTTTTTTTTTTAAATCAGAAATAGAAACATGTCCTAGTGGATTAGAAGTGTGAATGTGACAGTGGAGTGATGCTCAGGGCCCTGTATGTTGATTCCATCATGTGCCCTCTGTCTGCTCCTTGAACCCTAAAAATCCAGCTCTCCTGCTCCTGGTTAGTCCAGGAATGTTAACTCTCCTGTTGCTTTGTCCAGAAAAAAAAACCTCTCCATCCCTCCTCCTCCTCCTCCTCCTCCTGCAGCAGAGAAGGGTCATTAACTGAGCTGAGCTGGGTTTTATCCTGCATGCAAGTCAATAAGCTACTGTGTTACAGCAAGCTCACTCTGCTCAGCTGTTTGGAGGAGGATGGCACTGTAAGGATTTGTCCAAGTCAAATACTCTTTACTGAGGTAAAAGTACAATTACATGCTCTCAAAATAGTCAAATGTACTGCAATAACTTCTCAAAAGTTATAGCCGGTGTTTTAAATTGACTTAGTCTGTAACACTTAAATTGCATTTGCTGCCCATAAATGTGTTTTAAAATGGTGTTTTATAGCCTCAGATTAAGGTTTTTGTATGTACTTTGAGGCCATCTTGTGATGCCAGGTTGCACATGAAGTAAACGCATCCCTTTTGGGTCATTAAGGCCACCGTAGTTATGAGAAGAGGTGTCTATCACTGTTTTTTTTTTAGACAGTGGGTGGGCAGTTGTGGTGGAAGTATTCATGCATTTTACTCAAGTAAATGTACATATGAATAGGCAAATATATTAAGTAAAAGTACAATGTACTTTTCCCCTTTAATTAAGTTAAATAGCAGGAAAAAAAACTTAGCTTGCATGTCTTTTCAATGTGATTATAACGCTTTAAATGAGTCATTTTATTAGCATAAATGTATGTATCATCATGGCTTTAAATTTTCATGGACTAAGCCTTTTTCTGTGTACTTGACGGAGGCAACCACGTTTCTATGGGAGCCTGAACAAGCAAAAGACAAAAAACCCAAACCATAGCTTGCACTTTAACCTTTAACCACGGAGCAGAAGCTCACTTGTAAACGAAGAATGGCATCCTTGTATGTGAAGGCCACGTAGTTGCTTAGAAAAGGGAGGATTGAGTGGAGGAGAATCTGCACTTTGGTAAAAAAGAAAAGGTGGTCTACAGCGTCATTAACTGACAGGAAATAGATACGTTTGAGTACAAGAACAGTAAAGAATGCTATAAATTATGATCGTGAAATCATTTGAAAGGCCATTGTTGTGGTTACCGTCAGACAGACAGAAATATCAATCTGTATTGATCTTAAGTGTTGTGAAATGTTGAATTCTGGAACTTGACATGTTTGTTTTAAGTCTTAAGTGTTCTTTACCGAGTGCTGCAGATTTACTGTGCATGTGGTTGCGCTGTAACCTGGATCAACAATCACTCTTTTCCTTTTTTTGAATATGTAGAAACAGTGTGAACATGTTGTAGCTGAAATTACAGATATTTTCTTGCTGTCAAAGTCCCAAGTTCCCAAAAATGTACTTAAGTAATGAAGTGAATGCCCTTTTCTTTCTTTCTTTCTTTTTTTAACATTCCATCACAGCAGTTGGGTGACGAGCCAACTCCTTTTTTTGTTTAGTTTCCCTTTGTGCGTTTATCCAGAACAGCAGCACAAAGCAGTGAGGGTGTTTTTTAACGGTGTGTTGACAGTGTCTGCTGCTGTAAAGGTACTTTTAGTGTATCTGCTGCTGTGGGTGGAGAGAAAGAGGAGATCTTTAGAGTCTTTTAATGTTTCCCCTTTAGCCCATGCACACTGGAGGCCTTTCATTAAGCCTTAGTGGGAACTTTGAACCAGCAGCACCTGCTGCACGGAGTTAATACCAACAACAGCTAAACAGTTTCTGCCTCTCTGCCCATAGGATTAGTTTAATAATCAGTTCAGTTTGTCCACAAATGAAAGCTGTTCAGTTTAGTGTTGCAGAGGAGCAAAGAAACCACATTAAATAAGCAAATTAACACTAAAACTGCTGCAAAAAACAATGTAATGATCAATAAACTGGTTTGACTTGTGTGATTTCAACTGGAATGCAAAATATCTTCTGGCTTGCTTCTATACATCTTAGTTTTTCATCAAATTTTGTGAACCAAATATATGATTTATTGAGTAATAGAACTGACCGAGTTGGTGATTAACGTAGTAGGCGAATAGTTTCAGCCCTGCAGTCGGTCTGCAGAGACATTAAGTGGCAGACTCGGTGATTTGTCCTCTTTAATGTTGCTGCACACTGACTGATGCAGGCAATTGGTGCATGCCCAGTGCTACCTCTCTTTATATCGCCAACATACACGTTTGTTTACATGTACACACATGCTGACGTTCCACAGTCTAATACATTTCATGAATGCATTTAGTCTTTTTGAGCGGCTGTAAATGCGCAGGGTGAGGCAGAAAGTACCGCACCGCACTGATAGGGGGCAGTGCTGAACCCCCATAGGCACAAGGGGGGTCAGGTGCACGTCGCTGCGAGGGCAGTTTTTAGAACAGTGATGGAGATATTAATATAAAAATAAAGGGTAAGACCATACACGATTTTCAATTTAAAAAAAATCAGCGAAAAGAAACTTTTCAATTAAATGTATTAAATATTCTTGTTTCTTTTTGCTATTGTATTTCTGAACAGTGTGGAATTGATTAAAGCACAATAAACAACTAAATGTTTCAGTTAAGGTCAAAATTGAAATGTAAGTTTGTATATTTGTGCGTCCGACTCCAGAGGAGTCAGCGGCTCACCAGTCATGAACCTCACCGCACGTCACTGGGCAAACTGCTGCATGTTTGTCTTTCTTAGTGGCAGTAAATTTAGTTCCAGATAAAGCGAGCGCTCCGAGTTCCCAGCTTCTGTGAATGTTTCTGGTTTATCTGCTCCATATAACAAAGTAGTCATTAAAACAGATTCATGTCGGTTTGTGGACAAAATAAGGACATTTTTTAGGACATCATCATTCTGAGGTTTGGGAACACCAAACAAAGTACTGGATTAAACGAATCGGTGGAGAGAAAATAATTGTTAGTTGCCGACCTCTTCCAGATGCAGGTAACGTGGGCCTCAGCACTCATTTACGAGTGCAGCCAAAAGTGTTGAGCTGTTCAAATATGCTGACCAGCACTGACTTGGCACTTTTTCTGAACACCAGTGGCTCCACAAACCAAAATGTAACCATTTAATTGTTTCCAACTTGTGTTTTGGGAAATAAGGAGAAGGATACATTTTTGTCACGTCACCCCGCAGCTGCAAACTCGGGGTCAAGAAGTCCTTTTTTTTTTTGAGTTTATCGAGCGCTTTAAAAACGTTGACGTGACTGCAGATCAAACGCAGGATTGTTCCACAGATAGCGATGGCGTCTCTCTCTTTTTAAGAAGCTGGCTTCTTCAAAGTTGAGTGCCTGAAACGTGACATTCTTTGGGTCTGAGTCGTTCCAAGATCCATAATTTTTTGACTCTGGTGAGGCTGATGACGGTCCAAACTTCTTCTTTTTTTTCCCTTTCTTTTTTTGACAAAATATGCACTTTCTGGTCAGGCTTGGGCAAGTCGCACTCACCATGTGTCAGCATCTTGAGCGTGCTGGTGTGGAGGAAGGATTTTGCTAAGGGATTGATGAGTAACACGGCGTGTGAGGGCCTGAGTATCACACAGGCGTGTCTAGATTCTTCCACTGCCCTAAGACGCCTAAGTCCTGTTGTCATTAGTCATGAAATCCTCGTTATTCTCTCTGCCACAGCCTGTTTTTATGAAATCTAACATGCTTTTTTGTGTGTGTGTGTGTGTGTGTGTAAGGCTTTAGCGACTTGTTTTTTGAGAGGAAAAACTATTAATTCTATTAAAAGTTGTCTTATTGACACAAAGGTTGTTTTCATTTGTGGTAAATCAAGAAGGGATGCACATTATGTGTTTTTATGGACCTACATTTGACCTGTAGTTTATTCTCAAAAATGATTCAACGTTGCATAGTTCTGACTCAGTAATTAAAAACTGTTTTCGACATTAAAGCAACATTCAAGTTGATCATGGAACTATGAATGTGTGTCAGGTAGGGAAACATCTGAGAAGTAATGGTTCCACAAAAGTCTGACTTTCTTATCGCTCATTTTAGCCCTTTGATCATTTAAAATGCGTGTTGAATGAATCGTGTCTGCCCAGCTTCCTTGTTTCTAGTTTCTTCAGCAAAAAAGTTTGTTTTCCTCGTATTCCCTCAGTGCAGCAAAGACCTTTCAGGTGACCTGACTTTAAGCTTGAAGCTTGCAGGCTCTTTTTTTTCCTCCTGAATCACTGAGGGAAAACGAGCAGCCTGGCAAAGACGTTGTGTTCTCCCATTAGCTCTGACGTGGCTCCTACATTGTCTAATGACAGTCATTAGGACCGTCATTAGACAATGTAGGAGCCACGTCTAAACTACATTAACATCATAAATAAAAATGTACTTTTTTCCCCCCATAAGTTCCAATAAATCAAGCTTTTCTGAACACTGTTGTTTGCTGCCCTATCGTGTTAATGTTCCAGTGCGAGGTCGTGGTTTGTAATGAATTTAGAGGGATCATTTTCTGGCTTCTCGACAGGTGATAAATCCGTAGCCCCCAGAAACACAAAGCCACAGCAGAGTCTCCTCGGTGACTCTTTGATGTTTTGATTAAGCGGCTCAAGCTTGGCGCGGCGGAGCGCTGGAAGAATGCAAGTCCGACCCCAAACTGCTGCCGGGATTAGCGCGCCGCGGCCAGCAGGGGGTCAGTTGGTGGGTGCTCTGTGTCGCTGACACACGTCTGATTAAACCCAAGCATGTGGCCACGTTTTATTGCTCAGTCCTGTGAGGTTCAGGTTCACCCACCAAATTCCAGCCTGCTGCATTTTAATTTGGAGAAAGTGTGAACTTGTCTAGTTTGCACATGTTCATTTCGGTTCATCCAGGAATGAGTGTTTCAATAACACCTGTGGGGTTTTGCAAAACCTTGAAGACATAGTTGAGGATTTTCAGACTGATGGTATTTAGTGTTGCCACAGCAAACGACAAAGTCTTGTTAAGTTTTGTCACTAGGTTAAATCTGAACACAGGATCTGAAATACAAACATATTTGAACTTCATGACGTAAAATCACTCACTTTTCCCACAATGTCCCATATTTTGTTCTTTTCTCGCCCTATCCAGAGCTGCTTTAGCTCCCCGATCACCTTTTGCATCATGAGCTGGAGTTTCCTAACTCGTCTGCTGGACGAGATCTCCAACCACTCCACCTTCGTGGGGAAGATCTGGCTCACGGTGCTCATCATCTTCCGCATCGTGCTGACCGCCGTCGGGGGTGAAACCATCTACTACGATGAACAGAGCAAATTCATCTGCAACACCAATCAGCCCGGTTGTGAGAACGTGTGCTACGATGCCTTCGCGCCGCTCTCACACGTCCGATTCTGGATCTTCCAGGTGAGCAGCACATCAGGTTATAGGCAAATACTGTTGAGAGAAATTCTATTATTATATTATGAGCTATTATAAAGAGTATTTTTGTATATGTGTGTCCAGGTAATCATGATCACGACGCCAACGATCATGTACCTGGGCTTCGCCATGCACAAGATCGCCCGCATGGAAGACACGGAGTACAGGCCGAGTCGGAACCTGAAGAAGAGGAGGATGCCTATCGTGAGCCGTGGGGCGGTTCGGGACTACGAGGAGGCAGAGGACAATGGAGAGGAAGACCCAATGATCGCCGAGGAAATTGAACAAGAGAAGCCTGACAAAGCAGAAAAAGGTAAAGTCACAAAGCGGTTCATCTTGGTGTTTGTTCCGAGGGAATAAATCTAATTAGGGTTTTGTTTTTGGGTTTGTTTGTTTTTTTAAGGCGCAGAGAAAAAACATGACGGTCGTCGGCGGATCATGCGCGACGGCTTGATGAAAGTCTACGTGTGCCAGCTGATGTGGCGCTCTGCCTTTGAGATCGCCTTCCTCTTTGGCCAGTACATCCTCTATGGCTTCGAGGTGATGCCCTCCTACATCTGCACTCGCTCCCCGTGCCCGCA
The DNA here is from genome assembly GCF_019176455.1 of Solea senegalensis. NCBI lineage: Eukaryota > Metazoa > Chordata > Actinopteri > Pleuronectiformes > Soleidae > Solea > Solea senegalensis. The sequence goes on along the minus strand of NC_058022.1, from coordinate 31,079,449 downwards.
CACGGTGGACTGCTTTGTGTCCCGCCCCACGGAGAAGTCCATCTTCCTGCTGGTCATGTACGTGGTGTCCTTCCTCTGCCTTCTCCTCACCGTCCTAGAAATCCTCCACCTGGGCATCGGCGGCATCCGCGACGCCTTCCGCAATAGGCGCGCCGCCCTCGGCCTGCGCGGCGCCAGGCCGCTCGCCTCGGGCGCCCTGCCGACAGCCCCACCGGGCTACCACGCCACCATGAAGAAGGAGAAACTAAAAGGAGACCTGAGGGATTCGCCCATGGCCGACTCCGGGAGGGAGAGTTTTGGGGACGAAGTGGAGCGGTTGAGGAGGCACCTGAAGTTGGCACACCAGCACCTTGAACTGGCCTACCAGAGGGACGAGGGGAGCCCGTCACGAAGCAGCAGCCCGGAGGTCAACACCGGCGCCCAGACGGCTGCCGAGCAGAACCGCCTAAACTTCGCCCAGGAGAAGCAGGGAGAGGCGACCGAGAAAGGTAACGCTGACACAGTTGACGCAGTATGCTCTTGACTTTTAAGAAATCTAAACAAGAAGATTTATGCTTCAAAGGGGGGAAAAAAAATGTTTGGAGATGCATTCCTCTGGTGCTAAGGTAATTGTTAGTCTTTTGGCAGATTAACAAACAGTCGCAATCTAATAATAGTTGGAGTCTTTCATTGAAGAAAAAGATGCCAGACTTTCCATGGAACAGTTTCTCTAAAGCTCAGGGTTGACCACTTTCCTCTGCTCTATACTGCTGAAGCTCAATGATGATGATTTTGGAAACAACAACAAAAAAAGGCCATTTAAAGTCTTAATTAGTGTAAAACAAACAAGTGTCTTCTGTGATTTTCAGAGCTCAAATTCACAGCTTAAAAGTGGAGTGGGCTAAATGTCATGTTATCCAATGCAGAGTCTTTAAAAACTCCAGATTACAGTGAACATAACATGCTGAATAGTCATGTGTTGTCTCCTCTTCTCCCAGGAATACATGCCTGAGCGTGCTTCCTGCCCCCAAACGTCTGTTCTTCCATTCCTACTGGCCTTAAACACATGGGGGAAGCACATATGGGAATGCAGTCAGACCACTGAGGGGAGACCAAAGTGTGTGTGTGTGTGCGCGCGCATGCGTGTTTGTGTGTGTGCGCGCATGCGTGTTTGTGTGTGTGTGTGTGTGCGTGCGCGGGGCATGAGAGAAATGAGCCTTTCAGTATTAGGGGTCCGTTTAAAAAAAAAAAGAGGAAAAATGCAGACCGAGCCGTGTTGTGACGCACGGTTCATCTCCACGTCTGTAAACTTGAAAGCCTGCCACATCTCATTTCCGTTTCACCAGCCTACGTCCAAACTTGGACTGCGCCTCCAGCTCAGACCTGGTCTACACCCTGCTCGTTCACCCGCTCCTGTATTTTTTTTGTGGCCATAAAGTAATCCCGGGCCGTCTTCAGCGCTGCCTTCAGATTCAAACTCGTCCAGCTTCAGAGAGGCTTCTCCGGATAATAATGTCAATGTGTCGAGGCTTGTTTAGCCTCGGAGGGAAATCTCAAACAACACAGCCGTGGGTCATGTCATTTCTGGAGTGTTTGCAGCAGGCCTAACCTGCACCAGATGAGTCATGTTTAATTTAAACCGATTTGATGTTTGGAAGTTATTGTTTCTTTTGTCAGAAGCCACACATTTCACAATTGTTTGACAGATATTTGGACTTGTGTGTTTATTCCAATCGGCCAAAAATGTTTACCTGGGGAATGCTTGAATTCTTAATGAGCAACAAATGTTCCAAGAATAAGTTTTTGTACCATCAGTTTTCTTTTTTACCAGTGCCTTTTTTTTTCTTTATTATTATAATAAAAATAATAATAATAATAATCACCCCCATTTATAGACGAGTTGCTTATGTCTAGAAAGAGTGGGCATCACAAACGCCACATGTTCCACAGGACTGCTGAGAAGTAGGCACTTAACTGTTAGCAATCTTCTTTTTTTCCCTTCCTCTCAATTGTGTTCTATAAAGCTGGTTCATATTGTTTTCCTTTGCAGAGTAATAAGTTCAATGTCAGTTTCTTGTTAGGGTTTTTTCTTTCTGTTAACCGGCTGGAATCATCTGTCTTCTAGGCTCCTGTCAACAGTGAAAACTTTTGAAAATTTACATTCTTCTTTGGTGAGCCATATTTTCCATCCCTGTCATACACCGCTGCTCCTCCTCTGTTCTCAAACACGGATGCTTTCTTTCAACAACAAAAAAAACAAACACAAAAAAAACAAAAAAAAAACCCAGCTGAGGAGAGGATGACGGCTGGCTGCTGACACAGCCTGGCGCCATGTAAACACCCACCATCTTCACTTCATTGTGAGACTTTGATCAGTAGCTTTTACTTGTATGTGCAGAGTTCATACTCTTTCGTCGCCTGTCAGTTGGTTTTATGATCCGTCGCTGGAAAAACTCCCGACTTCACGTTGCCAAAGGAGCTGTTTTGATGCCGCGCTCTCATGTAATCATCTCACTTCCAGTTCTGCGACTTGTCGCAAGGTACAGCAGTTCATCTTGAACATGGGTACTTCAGTGGTTTATCCTTGTTTTTTTTTCTATTGCAAGTTTTGTAGTTTTTGTAACTGTAGAGATTATTTTGTCTTCAGAGTAAATAAATATATTTGAACAATATCTGTTTTGTCTCTCTGCTGTCATTTGTGTCTTCACTTGATTTGTGAACTTGACGATCAAGTCTAAAGGTCTGACATGTTTACAGATCACAAGAGTCACATTTTTCTTTTTTACACAAAGGTTTTATACACAATCCAAAATCTGGTTACATGTGTGAAATGTTTAAATGTAGGCCAACACTGCCCTCTAAAGGTTATGCATAACAAAAGCTTGGATTGTAGCTAAATATGGTAAAATAATGGGTGTTGTGTTGCTCAAATTACAATAACAGTCTTTAACAAGTCTCTGGCCATACACAAAGGGATCCTTGGTTAGTTGTTTGTTTTTTGTTTTTTTTTAAATGTGCTGTTAATGGACATTTTTTCCCACAATGCATAGAAGCAAATGGATGATCTGATCTTGAGGGTATTACTGGTCCAAAAGTAATGAATAACATTTGTCTGTAGACTGGGTTTTTATGGGTCATCAAATAACACAAATGTGTCAAATGAAATTGTAATTTAACCAAAAATGGCTGTTTTACTTGTTAAAAATAATAGGTGTTTAAGAAACGGCAGATAAAAAAAATTGGGGATTTTCGGGAACAGGGTTACAAAGGTTTAATCTTCACATACAAGTGCACTGCTCAGGTATGATGTTGGGCAAAGTCTCGTACTTGAACGAGTGTCCGCCATCCGATGTGGTGGTGACCCTCAGTGACCTCATGCTGCCCGGAGCTGGCGCGCAGCACTGAGTGATGCCCAGTGCTGCCGTGCTCCGGTCGGGGGCCGAGCAGTTCCCGTGGCAGTAGAAGAAGTTCAGCACCGCCGGGTGGACGATCCAGTTGTCCCAGCCCAGCTCCTCGAAGCTGATCTCGACCTTTGCCCTTTGGCAGTCGCTGTGCTCCGGTCTCTCTTGCGAGGGCCGCTGGAGCAGGTTGATGGCGAGAGGAGACCACGGAATGTTGAGTGACGCGTGCCGCGCTGAGCGAGCAGACCGAGGCCTGGTGCGGAGGTCAAGGAAGGGCATTTTGTCCGGTTCGTTGGCGTGACACTGACAGGCCAGGCAGCGGACCTGGAGGAGAAAAGGTCCCTCTGCTACAGAGGTCAGCATCGTCTCCTCCAGGTGGTACGTACTCCAACCATCTGAGCTCCTCTCAGCTGGTGGAACAAGCTGCCACGTCGAGGTGAGAATGAAGAGTGGGGCTGAATTGTTGACTGTGGCCTCTCTGCCCGTGTAGAACCAGAAGTTGGCCGACGTGACAACTGCAGCCTGCACGTTCGTGGAAGGCTGGAAGTAGTACGTGAAGAGTCCTTTGGTGGTTTCTTCACGAGAATCGGATCTGGCACAATTTGAGTCTGTCAAAGTGAAATCAGAGAGAAGTTAGAGAAGCTCATTGTCATTAACCCACTTCTGTGTGTGTGTGTGTTTGTGCGCGCTTGTATTTGTTTCCTCTTTAGGACCTGTTCTGACCTCGTTAGGACCAGTTGGAGACCAAACCCCGGTACTCATGAGGCAGAACCTCATTTCTAACAGGGTAAGTTTAGGACTAAGATCTGAATTGTGGTTAGGTTAGGGTTAGTCATTAACAGGTTATGGTTAAGGTCAGGGGTTAGGGTTGTGTGTGTATTGATATCATCGTGACTGCATTTTGTCAACTTTAAAGGGCTTTTTCTGGGTTAAGACTTGGTTTAAGCATTAGGATTAGTATCAGATTTCCCTTAGGGTTAGGGTTAGTCACATATTTGTGATGGTTAAGGATAGGGCTAGGCATTGTGTCTACGAACATAAAAACAAGTTTGATTCTTTCACTGCCATGTATCTCGTAGTAGTCCATTTCTTCTCACGTTTTTTTTTTACGCACTGGTCCTTTAAAACTGTTTTAATCACATGCATGACACACGCAAATCTAATTATGTGCATACTAAAAATGATGTAAAACTCCATTTCAAAACACAAAACAAACACTCATATCTTTGTCTGTCATGCTGCATAGGGAAACATGGCCAAGCAAAATGGCAGCCTCATTAAAGCAAGGCCCTTGCCTAAAGCGCATACTGTTTAAAACCTTGTTCTAAGGCTCTAAAATCCAAACTATCTTTATATTAAAGCAATTATAAACGTATAACAACAATGCTGCCAATAGAAGTACTGTATACAGGTCATTCCAACAAGATCCTTAATCTGAACCCCTCAAAAAAAGCGGTTTTATGACATTCCATAAAACCGTCTTTGAATGTGTTTAAAGAAGACAGCGTCTGCAGTGAAATGATGTTTTGCCATTGTTCAACCATAATCTAACACAGATAAGAACGAAAACACTGTACAATTCTCTTTCTTGCCTCTAGGGGGAAAACAACATTGCTTCAAACTATAAAAAAAAACCCAGCTTTGGTTTCAGGGTTGTTGTTTTTTTCAATAAGCTGTCAATATGTACTTTAAAAAAGCCAACTTCTCTTCATGTGGCATGTGTCTCAATATTTGTAGGAGGTGACCTTTTCTATAAATAAAAAATTAATTAACCTTTGAGTAAAGGTCTTTCCTTCCTCACTCCTATTGATTATAAATAGATGTAAATCTACAGTAGTTTGAACCTGCAACATGAACACCTCTCATGTTTGCATTAAAAATTGGGTTATATCAACCTGACAATAAGAAACGGATATTAAATATCTGATTAAATTAAATTAAAAAGTGTCTTATGTATATGTTGAAAAAAGAATGTTTAAAAGCCTCTCACCAAAACTGGGAAAGAGAATAATCTGAGTCTTTTCCTGGTTTGGACCGGTTTGACAATTCCCCCGCGTTGTCCTGCTCGCCCTGTCGGCCCTCCGGCGCACGTGTCTCACCCCGTCCACGTTGGGACCCCGCAAAGGGGTCAAAGGTGGCTCGTCCAGGCCGAGGCCCTCCAGCACCCTGCCTTTGAACCAGACCAGAGCTTCTTTTCTGCTCAGCTCTTCCCCGCTGCAGGCCAGAGTCAGAGCCAGGCTGAGGAGGAGAACGCGGCACACCATGACTGCAGTGTGAACTGTGACTTCTCTGATTCTCACTTAAATGTTTGTGTCCATTCTAAAGTTATCTGGGTGTGAGCGAAGTCTGCAAGAGAGGGCCTTTTGTTGCCAACACACCAGTGGAAGATAGGAAAGTATGACCTTGGTTTGGGATGTTGCATTATCTGTTTTTGTAGCCGTTTCACACAGTATCGCACCCTGTGTGTGTGTGTGTGTGTGTTTAATTCTTCGTTTTTGTTTTGCAGCAACACTTGGTGCACATACATCCACACAAACCACTGAAGTTGGTTTTTGGTTTGGCTCTGGATTCTGCGTAAGTACCATAAACATACTAACAGAATTGGGATGTCACTGTACAAACATTTATCTGCAGTTTAGTGACAATTCCTTCACATTATGAATCCATCTGTTTAGTTTGTGTAGCTGATAAGATTCCAGCATAATTCACACACACACACAACCCTCATGCACCTGTTTTCCCACTGTACAAAACCCTTTTTGTCTGCTGTTAGGGGGGAGACTACTTTATCTGACTGACCTTGAATGATTGAAAATCTGTCTCTGGAAATTAAAAAAAGAAAAAAAATCATCATTATAATAATAATGTCTGTGCACAAGGACATTTTACTCAGTGATTTATTATTTAGAGCAGATTTACTTTGGTACTTGTGTTGGAAAAAAAAGCTCCTAAACAACTTGAAAGATATTTAGTATTAAAAAGACAAATTGTGTGCGTTTTTTTAAAGATTAATTTAATTAATTGGAAATTAATTTATGTAAGCACTACACTGTATTTACCAGTAGAGGGCTCTACCCACATGACCTCTCTGATCTGTTTCACGGGACTCAAACAATTAATTAAACAGTAAGGCTATTTGTGTGATATTTGTCTATTATATGTATTGTAGTAATATTAATACTTGCGTGATTTCAACTGTAACTTACTTTTAACTACTGTCGCGCTGTCATGTTGTTAGATGGATCTAATTAAACATAAAACTTTAATTATGTCTTCTGCAATCGTTCTAACCATCTGTTTTATTTCTGTGTATCACGGCTCTATAACTGACTGAATCACAATGTCATTATTGCCAGACGCTCTTTTTATAGCAACTGCAACTGTCGCTCTGTCTCACAGACACACACACATACACAGGTTGTGTAGCTATTCTTGTCAGGACACCGCATTGACTTCCATCCGTTTGGACAGACTAAACAAGGCCTTGTCCCCAACCTCAACCGTCAGCGCTATTCAAATGTTTGCCCTCAACTGAACCAGTTCCTCAGAAATTAAGGTTCTGCCAGGTTCTGGTCCTGACAAGGTCAGTGTCTAGAACAAGAACACACACACACACATACCTTTTTAAGGTCTCTGCACTGACGTCCACTCAGTTAGACATTAGAATTAGCCTACACACACACACACACACACACTTAGATAAGGCTATCAACCAAACTATCTATCGCTCTCTCTGTGTATGTGTGTGTGACAGAAGACAAGTCGTCACCATGGAGACCAAATCTGGTCCTAATTTGCTAAATTTAGGGCTCAGTTTTCAATTTTGATTAGGTTAAGCTTAAGGTTAAAGGAACACTTCACCAATTTTGAATTTAGCTTTGTATTTGGGGTAGTATTTTTGTATTATAAATACCTTCAATGAATTTTGAAATATCTTCCTAATTTTTTTGTTACGTGCCCACCAGTGGTCTGAGGCTTTAAACTGCTATGCTAATTCCGAGAACGTAAACAGTGTCCGCCATCTTTGCTAGCAGTTATGCTAACAGCTAAGTGTCACTGGTGGGCACGTAGCAAAGAAAAGAATGAAGATATTTCTCAACTCAGGGGAAACTGAGGTTAGAAAGCACAATTTTTCAAAAATGCTACCCCTATTCTAGTAATACAACGCTAAATGCAAACCGTTGAAGTATTATTTTAAGATTAAGCATTTACTGGTAATGGATAACGATTGTTTTGTTTCGGCTGTCCAAATGAATGGAAGTCAATGCAGTGTCCTCAGAAGAATAGCTGTGCAACGTGTGTGTGTGTCTGTGTGTGTAGGTCATACATGGCCTCAGAAATGTGACCTATCTGTGTCTGTGGTGGTGCAGCTGTCGTTCCTAACCTGAGTGAGTCGGGGGTGAAGCAGTGAGACGGGGGGAGACTGGCGAGAGAGAAAGAACACATACAGTACAACATGAGCTGATTTACAGTAAGTACTTCAAAGCCTAATATTGTTTGTATTTGTGAAAACCTTCAAGGCTTAAAGGTCCTGAGAACCCCCTGGAGCAGAAAGGCCAGAACCCTTCTGTCTCTGTCACTTCTCCACTGAGCCGTCGAAGCCGTTGAAAGGAGCCACGGCCACTAATGCTCCATGATCTCTGGTGGACTTACACCTCCAGTCCCGCGCTCACAGAAGGACACACACAGAGAGACGCGGCCTTCAGCACACGGTTTGAGATGAAATAGTTTGCTCCATGGATCTCGTTACGTTAACTCGGACTTTGCAGGGATGTCCAAAGGGATTCCTGAGGTAATGAGCATGTCTTTCTATTTCTGGATAAACTCTCTTTGAGGCAACGCTTTCGCATGAGAATATCAGTGGAATATTGTGGATTAGCATAAGAAGCAAATCCAGATGTTGCACATGTTCTTTGATCAGTCTGCTAATTTCCATTTTAAACGCCAAAAAAGTCATGAACACATGGAGATTATTAGCCAAACTAAAACACCCCTCAGTTTAAGCTGTTTATTATTACATATTATTGTATTTGTATTATATTTTGTGACAATAATAATATTTTTTTTGCATTAAATGTAGTGAATGTATTTCCTGCAGTAGGATTCTATATTTACATGAAGGCTTCAAAGAGGTCAAATGGACTTTTCTGTTTTTACCTATCTTTATTTAATCTTTGTCATCTCTGTGTATCTTCTTGTGCCAGATAAATCAAATCAGGAATAACCATTTAGTACTGTTTTACTTTTAGAAAAAAGGTCAACATTCAAAAGAGAGCACAAATCCCATTACAGCTCTTTCTTAGGCTTCCTGAATCATACTCATGTCTGCGTTGTGTCTGGAATCAAAAGGACACACAGTCTGTATTATAGAATACTTTACTCATATCTGTCTTTCCAAAGCAATTTATTGGCCTACATTGTTTTTTCTAGCTCTTGCAAATTAAATAAAAGAGGCAGAGATCTTTATAATGGGTCGTACTCCAAACCCCTGGATCCTACCCTTCCAAAAATGCAACTTAATAGCATCTGTATTTGAGCTGCAGCTCAAACTCCATGGCCCCAGTTTGAAAACCAGCATTATATTTACAACTGCAAGAGGTTTCTTGTTGTAATAAATGTTTTTTTGTGGCTATTTTACGTCTAAATTGAGCCCATTTGTTAGAAAAATGGCCAAAGTGCAAAAATGACTTAATATGTGATTCATGTATTCTGCTTGTTGCAGTCCCTGGAGCAAAAGCACAGGTCAACAGCTTCTCTACTCGCCATGAGCTCAGAGACATGATGGAGAACTGATTGAGTCTTCCAGAAGAAACCTTCAATAACTTAAACTTGTTCTTTCGCCACAATTAATTGCCAAAGGCAAAGTATAGGAAATCAATGTGAAAGAAACCAAGATGGCAGAAGTCCCTGGATATGTTCGCAGTCTGGAGATCCCGTCAAAGAGGCCAAAAGTCACAGATGACCCCGTCATTCCAGATACTGGGGCTGCATCGCAGGAACCCACACTGCCAGTTTTCAACCGTAAACTTCGGAAAGCAGCAGTAGGAACAGGCTGCGACATCCGACTCAGAGTATCGGTGGCAGGATTTCCGAAACCCACGCTCACCTGGTACCACAACGACGAGCCCATCCCTCCTTCAGCGGCCCAGGACTCGGGGGGTCTGTGGATCCGAGACTGCCGCACCAGCGATGCCGGCTTGTATACCTGCGTGGCGACCAATGAGCTGGGAGAGGCAACATGCAGTGCTGTGCTGGCCATCATGGACCTTGGTGAAGGTAGGGACAAAAACAACTAACATGGTAATGGTTGACTGTGATTGTGCAGCTATTTGTATTTCTGCAGGCTTTTTGTTTTTGTTTTTATTTATAATTAATCTCTTTTACTCTAGAGAGGGAGAAGTCAAAAGGAAAGGGGGTAAACGAGTAGCTCATAATCGCTTAATTCCATGATTCACATGGCTCAGTCATAGAGCAAGCCATCTTTCAATAGCAAGGTCTAGGGTTCGATTCCCAGCTTTACTTAGTGTACATGCCTATTTGGCTCTGGACAAGACAGCTTTGAGTGGTCACCAAAACTAGAAAAGTACTATATAAATACAGACCATTTACAACACTAATAGTCATTCAGTTAATTCGTTGGTCACTGGGTTTTTGTTATGGAGGTTTGTGGTTGTTCTTCTGATTGTCCCGTTTTCCCGTCCCTTTTTATCCACGGACATGTTGCTACGCTGACGAGCATTTACTGCGGTAAACTTTTATTAACCTCAAACTTAGTCTTTTCTGTTTTCTACAATTCCAAAATTAGACTTTGTCGGCCAAGTTTTGCTCTAGGCGGTCGCTCCGTCAGCGTATATTCACACAGCAAACCGTGTAAGACATAAATTATCTCGGCGAAAGGCCTCAATAGGATCAGCATCACGTCTCACGTTCCTCTCTTACATTCTCCGCGTATCATCTTCTCCCTGTTATAGACATGAGTTACCAATGGATGTAGTGCTTGTTATGAGATCAACTAAAAGTGTGACGGCATCCGTGTTCACAGCTGATGAGCAATTATAGTGGATTTAAATGGCTTGTCTTTTTTTTTATCCCTTCACCTCTGCCTTGCAGGGATAAGAATACTAGCGTCCATAACTGTGGCTGGGCTTGTTTTATACTTACAGCATATACTAGACTCAAACAGAGAAAACCATACAGGTCATATAAGTATCAGTTATCAGCCCCAGCACTTCCAATTTATATTGCATATCGGATATATCGACAAAAAGTCCAATATCATGCATCCCTAGTTCTTTTGTTAGTCCATTCTAATAAAATATCGATTTAATCATTCAATGTTGTATTTTATGGTTTGAAAATACACTTGCTCTTTGGTATTTTGTTTGCAGGCGGGCCTTAGGAAGCTGCCTGCTGATTGGCTACTGAGTTTTTGGATTGACAGCAGCCTTTGCAAAACAGAAATAATGCCCTGCTCTGGCTGGGTTACTTATGGGTAGTATTTTTCATTTCTGTCATTTCATAAACGCTCCCTACATGTGCACACTAGACCTTTAAAATCAGTTTTTGTGCATTTTCTGAACACAGTGTTGACTAGAAATGAGAATTGGAAGGGTGTAGTTTCTCAACATACAGTAGATCTATGTGGACACAATGCGTCATCCATCTGAGTGAGAGTGATGAGCGTAGAATGGTGTCTTGTAGTTTGCAGTGAGATGATTGTGCCGTTGTGTGTTCCTGAACATGCTCTTGTTGCTCGGGCCTGTGGAGAAAGTTGACAGTTGAGCTCTCACACGATGCCCTGGCACGTACAGAGCAGCTGCCATATCACTCTGCACCTCTCTGTCTCGCACTTCTGATCTGCTCATATCTTCCAGCTCCACTTAGACGCCACATTTTATCCCGATAATTATTTCTTCTCTTTGCTGTTTTGCCTCTCCTTGGTTATTGCACAATGAATGATATAAAAAAATAAAAAATACACCGTAGCTCCGATCCTTTCTCAACCCTTTGCAGCGCAGCAACATGGTCTTGTGAATTGTGCACTAGTGTTACTTTTACTTACAGAAAAATATTAAAATAAAATATAAAGTTTTTTTTTTTAGCATTTGAAAGTAACTTCTTAAACAGACCTGTTGGCCAGGGATGTTTCAAGGGAATTTGGGGGCTCCAGGCAAATGGTGACCTGGGGGCCTGACATCAAATCAAGTCTATCTCATTTCTTTCTTTTCATACTTTAAAATAATTAAATATACTATATTCTGTTTTAGTAGAAATATATATATAATGTTTGGTAACTTTGCAGTTTCCTTAGTCATTTAAGTTTAATGTGCCCCTTTTTAGATTTGAATCTGAACAGCTTTACTTTAAAACTTTATTTATCTTATTCCTAAACTTTTTTTTATTTACATAGTTTTATTCAAGACTTAACAATCCATGTTTTAAAATTGTATTTTTTGAGTCCACTTCAAGCTTCCACACTATCTCTCTCTCTCTGACCCCCTGCCTCCCTCTTACGTCGTCTCTGTGCTCTCTCTCTCTCCTTGTGGTTATTTATGGCGTGGTATGTGCCGCACCGGCCACAGGGCTCGTGCTCCAGTGATGTGTGGACGCTGCCGCGCTCCCCTTCTCCGATTGCACTGGCAGACATCACAGATAATAATAGCATCGCCACGGTCAAGACGCAGTGCTGTCACACTCAATCGCACTCAGCGTGATGAAAGAGAGACTGGTGTGCTGCAGTGACGGTGGCGGCTTCTGTGTGTGTGTGTGTGGGGGGGTCCCTTTGTGTTGGCACACATGTTCATTTTAAAGGCTGCTTTTGAGTCGGTGAGTCACACGGTCGACCACGTGCGTCACTTTTTAAGATCTCACCCCCCGAGAAATCCAACCAACCAGTGACCAAAGTGTAGTGCTGTGTCACCAGTCCCGGTGACCTCGCTGACATCACCCTCCTTGGACTAACACTGTGTCTGTGACATCTAAAGGCTGGATAAGCACTTTGATGGAAGCTCTGGAAAAATCAGCACCTGCGATATTTTAAGCCGCATTTACGATAGGAGATCATGCTCGTACGGCGTGACGCAGGAGCATAAACCTCTCAGATAGCATTTAAAAAGGTCATTGTTGCACCTTTTAGAAACAGGAGTCCAGCGGCTCGCGGGATAAATTACTAGATTTACAACGATGTCACAGGAGAGTATGATTTAAAGTTATATTACATGAGGTTTGTGGCACAAATGTTGCGTTCACACAGTGCAGTTCAGCTCGCCAAAGGTTAGTTTTGGAATGGTAAACTGTGGCCTGGCTTGTGTTTTCACTGCGGGGTGTGTAGGCTACGTAAATAGCATGACATCACACCATTGCAACAGTAAGGTCAGCCAATAAATTTGACAGAGAAGAAGAACATGACACAGAATCTGCAGATCTGCTGTGTACTTAAATTATTAGTTGAAAAAGAAGCCTTGAATCATCTCTCGCCGTGTCGTAATGTACGATATATATATTTAACTGTTTAACAGATAAGCCTCTAAATGTCCTGCTTATTTTAACAGAAAAATGTCCTCTGAATAAGTGATTTTTGACCATTTTATCTGGCAGTTATATACAATTTACTGCATTTCACATTTCATTAGTAAAAACTAAAGTACAGTATGAAACATATTTACAGTAACTCAATGTCCAAAAACGGCTTCCTGCAAAAGTACAGGTGAAATTACCGTAATAACCACAAAGTTAGCTTTCACATGCAACTTCTCGGCTTTCAGAAATGGTAATGCAAAGTGCACTTGTGCAAGCTTAGCATTGGTGATACACACAGTGTTAAAGGATTAAAATGATGCATTTTATGTTTTTGAAACTCCATTCCATAACGATTCCTAACCAATTACAAGGACTTTAGGTGCCCCACCATTGTGCCGGGTTTTGTAACAGAAGGGAGCCAAAAAAGTGGGATGGTACAGATCAGTTATTTAAGCAACCTTTGTAACTTTTGCATAATGTACCAAACTAAACCCAACTGTACCGCTTGGTGGAAAAGGAGCTTTACTATAAACTATAGCTCTTTATAGCTATACTGTATAGCTATAAAAAGCCAAAAAGCAACTCAGCATCAACAGTGGCTGCCTGAAGTCCCAGAAAGCATTATTTTTTAGTGTATGCACAAAATATGGATCTCTACACAAAATAGATACGAATCTTCCCACAGAATATTTATCTCTTGGGCACAAGATAAAAGAAAATCTCACTTTTCTCAGTTTTGCACAGCCTGAAAAATGAGTTGTATAGGGCTATGTTGTCTATGTCAGGTTTCTTCATCCATAAAAGCACTATAATATGATTGCCTGGATTTGAGTTTGTCCTTCAAACTTGTAATTACATTTGCGGATATTGGGCTTCTCCCAGAGACATTTGCTGAGTGGCATTGAAAAATAAATTCAGTGAATTCATTAAGAAGATGCTACAGGCTAATCTTTAAAAATTAGGCTTAGGATTCTCCGTAGACACGCATAATCACTCCTTTTCCTTGTCATGCGTTCATTCAGACGTTATTTTGAATTTAAAGCTGAAATGTGGTGATTCATGTTTGCATCTTTTTTATTGACTGCATCGTTCATCTGAACATCAAAACTACCAGACCTGACTGGGAGGGAGCGTTTGTGTATACAGCAGCGGAGCAGGGCAGGGGTGTGCGGAGATAAGAAGTGTCTATACCGTGAGTTTTCATTCATACTCCAACCTGTTTCCGCCGGATTATCATCGGGCAACAAAATATGCATGAATGAATGAAGAATGATGCACGAGTGTAAATATTTATATTTCAATGTTATGCACCACAGATTTAAGTGTTAGTTTCACCTCTGGCTCCAAGGTTTAAGAGTATTTATCTGTTTGAATGAACTTAATCTCGTCCCTTAGCGTGTGTGCAGCAGCGGCAGCAGCGTCGGTGTCCTCCAGCATGTCCAGCTTGTGCTAGAGTTTCAAAACTCCCTTTAATCCAAGTCGAGTGACCCACAGAGGACACCAAAGGTCGTTCGGTTTCTGTGTAGCACTGTAGTTAATCTCCTGCTATAATGGGGGGGCAGGCTCTCTGAAAGGGGGTGCAGTGGGTGAGTACAGTATGACTGCTGGTGGGGTTGTTCTGTGCCGGACCCGAAATAGACTAGTGAAGTTGGCAGTCAAAGTGAAGGAGAACTGTGGGAAGACGGAAAGGACAAGAAAGCAAGACATGCTAAGGAAGGTAACGTGTCGAGGAGGTTCCCCTGTTTTTCGTAGTGGCGTCTCCATGGAAGCCTCTCCTTGAGGACGTTCTTTTTTTGGGGGGAAAAGAGGAAAGACAAGAGCCATGTTGCGGAAGGAGCTGCTCGAGGCACGGAAAGCTTTGAGGAGTTGTCAGGAAGGCGTGAGTGGGCCGAAAAGCAAGAAGCAGAGAGGTGAGTGGGAGCTGGTGTCAGTGCAAAACAGGATAATTATAAAATGATTTGTTGTGGATCAATATAGCGGCGTGAAGTAAGACAAGGATCGTACTGTATTAAGAAAATTAGATAACGCAGAGGACTCTTTTGTTGCTTAATTGGATTCTCTCTTTCTCTCACACACATGTCGGATAGTGCAGATGGCAGCAGTTGCCATAGATACTCAAATTGTTTGTCCATGAATTGAAATGTATCTCCTTTTTAAATGTTACAATGCAATAATGAGTCTCTATAATGAAATTTTCTGAAAGTGTGGCTGCGTGAGCGGTGCTGACATTTCCACTGACCTGCCAGGGAGCTAGGCCTCCTCTGATAACATGGCTGCCAGCTGGGACAGACAAATAAATACAAGGAAAGGCTCACCTGATTAAAATCCATGCATGCTATGACATCTTAAGAATATGTTTCCCGATTGATCTCATTTTCAGACATTTGTTTTGTCTGGAAACAGAAGTTTGCAAATCCCACAGCAAATTCTGTAGAGAAAATTGGCGATTTTTGACATCACAGGACACAGGAGTTGTCGATCCACTGCTGCCTCCACCACTAAGTGTTTGAGGTCCTTTGTTCAGGTTTAGCTAAGTGGCAGAAAATTGCCAAACGAGGCAGCGGTAGACGGCAGCTTCTGTGTCCTTGTGAGCTACAATAGCTGATTTTTTTGCATAGAGTTTGGTGCAGGAGATTGAACAAACCTCGGTTTCTTGTCAGAGTTCTTGATTTTTCACTCTGTCCCTGTGAAAGCCATATTATCAGTGACTTGGCATGTGCAGGTGCATTTATGTCAGTGTCAATAATATGCCAATATCTCATACTACCACACAAAAGGCCACGCCGCCCTCCAAATTCAGAAAACAATCTCACAACAGGTAACCATGGACATGCAGGATGTTTCTTAAACCTTCAGTTATAAACAGAATGTGCAAACAACCTAAAAACACACTGTATGACGTGTATCTTTGCATTCTTGGGGGTTACTGTGTTGCAGTTGAATCATAAATCGATTCTGACATCATGTCACGCCTGCTCTCGCCATGTCTTATCGTCCCAGACTCTGGATTAGAGATATTGTGCTGCTGCTTGGTGATTTCACATTCTCTGAAGATTAGGTTCAAGTGGATTAAAAAGGCACGGTACAATTAATTAGGTTCTCTGTTCTCAAATGGCAGCTGAGGCAATAGTTTTGGGGTATAGCCGGCGCTGTTTACCCGCTGTTTGGTCTGGCAGAGGATGTGTTTGTGTTCCATCCCATTGGTATGCAGTCATTCACATGAACCCACAGGGATTTGGTCAGGATTAGGTGGTAGGATCATGTTGCAGTGTGACTGTCAACACTGGCTGCTGTCATGTGGGGATCCACAAAACCGCTTCACCATCTAAGTCACACTGACATTCCCCCTCTCACACAAGGGTTTTTAGTGGCAAATAAACTGTACTTTTGTTCTTTCCACCACAGTGAAGCCTTGCTGATATATGTCAATTACTGTCTTTTATGTGTTAAACGTTTTATGTTTTATTGTCCTCTGCATATTTTAAAACGAGACCGAGCAGCACTTTGGCACGTCGCGTGTGTTTTTTTCTTCAAGTGCTTTATAAATAAAAGTGGATTGTAAAATGTTCTACAAAGGCAGGGATGAGAAATTCAAACGTATTAGTGGTTGTTCTCCTCATTTTAGTGCAATTTAAAGCAAAATATGTAAAACAGTATTAGCTGGAACTGGTTGATAGTGTCGGTAATGAAAGTCATTGTGTATTTGTGCCCACTCGTCGTTCATTTTTACATCTTTATAGGCATTTTCACGAAAAACAAAAGTCAAAATCATGATGATTTCTGACAAACGGGTTTCCTCATCTGAAGAGCAAGATTTTGTTCCACCATGTGATTGGCTGATGGCTGATATTTGCATTAAAAAGCATTTGCATAGAGGTGTACCTTTTATAAAGTGGCTGTTTTCTCATTTAATCCCATTGGATTATGGCATGAATTTGTGTTTCAATTCACTGTGCTCAAAAAGAAGGTTAATAAAATTGATGCTTTGTCAAGTAAATCATCATTACACCTTTTAACAAGAGCTCAGAGGCATGGACATACTGTATATCTCCCATTCTGGCTTCCCTCCACTGGCTTCCAGTACGTTACATAATCCATTTGAAGTTGTTATTGTTTGTAAGTGTCTTAATGGCCTCACTCCACCTTACCTCTCTGATTTACCTCAGCTGTATGCTCGTTTGCGGTCACTTGGTTGTCCCAGGAACTGAAGGAGGTAGCAGCTCCTTCTTCATTAGCCAGGCCTTATCTTTTCTCAGTTTGAGTTGTGCTGTGTGTGTCCTATGTTCGTAGGTGCTGAAGAGGAGACCCGTGTATCTGTGCTCTTCCTTTACTAGAACCCGGATGTCTGTCACAGTAAATTGAAATTGAATTTTGAGAACTGAATGTAATGATTACCAATGCAATGAATACAAATTCAAATGATGTGATTTGAATTTGTGATTCAAAATCATTTTTTAATGCAATTATTCAAGTTTAGCAATTTAAATTCAAATATAAATTCAGTCACTGGTGGCACATACAGTATTTTAGCTCATACCAAGCCGTAACACATCACAATGACTCGTTAAATTAGGGTAACAAATCCTGCATAGTTCTGCTTTAAACATGAGGTAGATGTGCAATAGCTCGAGGAAATCACTGTAAATTATGTACATGATTTTTGTTCTTGATGTTCTTACACCGTGTGACTGTGGTGTCCGTGCTTTTACACAAAGAGCTGAAATATGCAGTGTAAAAGGAGTCTGATTAGTGTGTGATGCAACAATAGCAGGATCCATTTTTCCTCTGTGGGCAGAGATTATTCCAGACGTGCTGCTGATAAAGCTGTTGCTACGCCTGGAAGGCATCCATCACGGCTGCTCCACAGAATGCAGCCTCTGTCACTAAATCAATCTGCTTCCGCAAAGTCCGCTCCTCGCTCTCTTGTCGTTTTAAGCTAATTAAACAACATCATAATCCAAATTGCACCAGTCCAACGTTTTCGTAAGAGCCATTTCTTGTCTATGATTTCTCCATCTGTCTTGAAATTTGACGTCAAAACCAAATTTAGTTTCTGTCATTGAAGATGTGTCTAGTCAACAATGGACTGTGGCCTCTTAGACTCATTTGACGCCCTCCAGCAAACCAGACCCAGAGTAAGATGAACGACCAACGGTACTGAATTATCTTTCTTTAATGGCTGATATACTGTGATATCTGGTTGAAGCTGAGTCGCTGTGGCTTTTAGAGAGCAGATAAAAACACCACCTCATAAAAGAGCTTTTTCCAGGCAGCATGAAATGACGCCGTGCCACCGTATCTGGCCTCCTATTGGATGGAAGTCACGGAATCTTGCGTTGTGATGGGCTTATTGATCCACAGACGTTTGAAATGACTTGGGGGGTGTATCCCGTATCACGCATAAAGCGCGGGTATCGATTCCCTGCACTTTCTGCTGTGCCGAATGCCCCACAGCAGTGATGGATGGAGGAACAGTGCGAGGTGGGCGAAGGGTGAAGAGAGGGTGGTTTGTTAAAATAACAACAGCAAAACTGCAATCCACTGCAAACCCAGGGTTAGGCGAGAGTGGGGAACTTTTAACATTTGAATCCACTCGTGGAAGCATATCGGCGAGGATTGTCTTGTCTCTTCACAGCTGGCTGATAATCATCAGCTATAACGTCCTAAATCAAAATCCACATTCACCTTCTGAAACTAAACCTCCCTCATTGATTCCGTGTTTACAAGGTCATAAACGGCAAAATGCTTCACTGAGCAACACTAAAAAGCACTTTGCCCATTCAGTGAGGCAAGTCGAGCATATACAGCTGTGCCGATAAGCAAACAAGGATTCTGGGTTATTAGCAAAACCAGAGAGTGAAATCTGGGTCTGCCCCGTGATTATTTTTAGATCAGTTTGACGGAGGAGGTGTGAGGAGCGATGATGTGTCTGAAAGAACAATTAACGTGTGTGAGAGTGAGCGTCAGGTTTGAAGGAGGAGGTCAAAAGTGGAAGGCAGTTATGTCCACTTGTCAAAATCGACAATAAAGACTCTTGAATCATGAAGGCTTTTGCCCAAAAAGAAAAATCAATTTATCTACTGTAGAGTTGAACAATATGGTCAAAAAAAATCATTTTATAATTATTTTTAACCAATATTGAAACTGGCCCTGCGATGGACTGGCGAACTGTCCATGGTGTACCCCGCCCGATGTAGCTGAGATTGGCACAGCACCCCCCGCGACCCTCTGGTGGAGGATAAAGCGGTTAGATGATGACTGACAATATTGAAACTGCGATATGATCCACAATTGTTAGGACCGATCATTGTTGCGTCTTAACTGGCATTTCCATGTTAAAAAATAGTGTATTATTAGCAATTTAAAATGAAGAAAAACTAAAAGGTTTTTTTTCGACTGTAGTTGTACACGAACACCAGATTTTGCATGTTCAATTTGAACAGTATAAAACACATTTTGTCAATGTCCACAAACGGGCCAACAATGTTAAAACGTGTCGTCTGCGATACGCTCAGTGTTAAAGGGTTTTGTGGCCCTAATGAGCAGCTTTGGCAGAAGAACTTCCCGGTAAACCAGGAACATTCAGCAGCCAAAGCCTGATTTTCTTGTTGTTAGTCGTGCAGCTTCACGTGTGATGTGAGCTGTAGATCAGCAGTGTTGAATGAGCAAAGGTTTTTGTCCAAATCAAAACAAATCGATTCATCTAGGCTTGGCTTTAAAAACTAGTTAAACTCAATTTGAACCATCCAATATGGATTTTTTGGCTCCCTCGTCTCATAAAATCTTCCCATGTGGGAGAACAGTGAGCCTGAATCCACAGCAGAAGTCAGAACAGCACTTGAAACGCCTAGGTGATGCTCAGAATGCAGGCAAATCAACATTTTTCTGGAATCAGATCCTTTCAGGCAGACTTTCCTCATGGTTGATTGCATGGGTTGCTTTGTGACATAGGTGTTGCTCCCTGAAAAATCTCGATTGCCAACCGTATGATGTGTGTGTCCATGTTTGTGGCGAGTGTTTTTAACTGCCGCCATTTTTGTTTGGCGTTTTCGTCACGTTGGAGTGACACAAAAAAATCTGTAAATGTAAATGACTGTATCGTACTGATATTATCTTATACTGAAAGCTGTGATATTGGTATCCTTAGTGGTGCATTGTGCAGCTTGAATCCATGTGTCAGCGCTCTGTTGCTCTTGGCTGTGGGGTAACCTTGTTGTCCATCAAATGAATGAATCGATCACAGATTTAAATTTAACATAGACAATATTGTCTCTTGTGCAACATGTATCCAGATGCTACAGAGAATCTGGAGTAACCGACAAGTCCATTTTTTGTAATTTAAATAATGTAATTTTTTATAACTAATTATCATGTTCAAGCCTCCCTCCATGTGATATATCTCTTCTTTCCAAATGCTTTAAAAAAAGAAATCCTGTGCAATCAGTGAGGTATACAATCTTCTCTATACAGTAACTCCCCTTGTTATTTATTTATTTAATCATTTTCTCGTCATTTTTTTTTAATTTCGCTTGCTCTGTTATGTCGCACTTCGATGTTTCGCTTTATATGTTTATTATTAATAATACTAATCTTTTCTGTTAAAATAATTGAAAAGACATACAGTATATATATATTATATTCCAAATAAACACCAACAGTGATCAATAATAACAAACATAGTTACATGATTGATGACTTTTTATGAGAGGACAGACTGGATGAGACATCGTTCTTTGTGCTTCTTTATTTAATTTTTATACTTAAGCACATCTAGTCTTCAGTTCATGGTCTTCAAAGCCCTTGTATACGGTCTTCTAATTGATATTGTTTTATGGTCTCAGGGTTGTGTATACTGTACATTGACCCTATCAGTGTCCACTGCTGGTAGATATGGAATATACTGATGATAAATAATTGATTAGTTACAGGTTTTTGCCAAAGGCTGCTATTTTGTGTATAGAGGGAAACAGTGAGTGAGGATGGAGTTAGTATTCAGGAGGTCTGCACTTTAATATCAGACACATTTCACCCTCTCACCCTTTCATATTGAGCCATTTTGACCCTTCTTCGTTCCTGTGTTTTTTACCCCCTCGCCCTCCTCCCTCCACCATGCCTCCGTCTCGCTCTCGCCTCCACACTCTCTCTGATTTCGTTTTTTCTGCCGCTCTTTTGTCACTCTCATCTTTCACTCCAGCAGCTCAGTAAACGGGGTGGAGGGGGGAGAAAAAACATGCTTTGCTGAAGCCATTGTTTCCTCCCATCCTCTTTATTCTCTACTCTCATCCCTTCATCCCAACACACCCCCTCTGCTCTGCTCTGCTCACACCTCCAACCCCCACCTCGTCTTGTTCTGAGTGAGGGACAAACCTCTACGTCACAGAGGGGACGCTGTTCACATCAGCGGATACACACACACATAGACACAAAGACACCTGACTCCGCTTTATTTGCATTCTCTCCCTCGCTCTCTCCCTTCCCTCTCTGGCTCTCTCTCTCTGTCTTCTCCCTCTCTCCCTGCCTTGTAGCCGAACTGGAATACAAACACACCCACGCAGGGGAAAAAAGGCAGCCGAATCTTTATTTTTTCTTAATTTCATCTTTCCTGCTCGGCTCCTGCCACACCCTGGGCTGCTTTTCTTTTCTGGTTGAGAAGATGTGTTGATTGTTGTTATTATTGTGAGCTCATGCCACAGGTAATCTCACACGTTTGACAGGAAGTGCCTCTGCCTTGAAGATGAAGAAAATCTGGTCCAAGAAGAGATTTCAGGTGAGGGCGAAAGAAAATCCTCCATTTGACATTGGTGTTACTCTTCTCAATCTAAAAAGCAGGGAATATCACAGCCTGTGTTTTTTATTATTATTATTTAATTCATCCCTTAAAGATTTTGGTCTCCATTCATGTATATGAATATTGTTTTGTTGCCAGTGAATATTTTCATCAAAAATAGTTTGTTCGTCAAGTTTTCAGTTTCCTTTTTTTGGGGGGTTGTTGGATATCATGCCACACCCTTTACCTGATGCAAATTTCTACATTTGTCATGCATCAGCGGTAAATTAATCATCTTAGAGCGGATACTGAGACTATACTCTTGCATGCAGTTCAGCTAGAACATGTTAATGGAGCAAAAGCATGGATGAATGTCTTTGTTTCAATATATTTGACAGATTAAGGGACGGAAACCTAACAAAGGATGTAGTCTCCGGTTGCCAGATCGAGGGATGTACTGTGTTTTAGTACAGTATAAGACATTTCTAAAGATCAGAACTAAAAAGACGGCTTTTTGTGTCTTTAAAAGGTTTCACATTTCTGCCGTGCTGCCTCTTTATCACCGTGCACATTCTGGGTAGTGAAATATGCATCGTGCCCCGGTAGCCGTGATGTTTTTTTTGTCATTTAATAAGTGATTCATAGAGCAGGTTTTACGTGAGGAAAGTGGAAAGTGTGTCAGTAGGCTACACATGGACACATGCGAATCAGGGGCATGGAGCCACAGAGCCGAGCACGGGAGAAAAGCTGATTTCCACTCTGTGATGTTTCAATATCAAACACCTGAGATATTTTTCTCCTGCCTCCAGCAGCAGATTTGATAGACTCATGACTGCTATGGGGTTTGGAGTCGCACCAAACTGAGTTCAGATTTCTAGAAGTAATTGTCCAATGGGTTATTTGCGTGGCTCGTTTTTTTGCCCCCGAGGCTGTGACAACAGAGATGACGACAAACACCGACGGAGTGTGTCAAACAAGAGTCACCACCAGGCAACAGCAGTTAATCACAGTGCCGGAGTGCGTGACGCCTGCGAATGCACAGAGAGAGAGAAAGAGAAGAACGAGTGTGATGAAAAAATGAAATGACTCATTTGGAGTTTGTTTTTTTTTTCACTTTGACATTCACCGCAAAGCACTGAGTCACTCTGAGGTGCTGATTGACAGACTGAACAAAACACTGTTTCATTATTAGCAGCGATCATAACAGACGGTCAGTGGAGTTTGACTCATCGGTGTTAGTTTAAAAATCCATCCCTGTTGTGGATTTTGGTGGTCAAATATTCAATATTATTAGCTGTGGATTTCAAATTGAACATGGTTGACATTTATCAACTCTGCTTTTTATGTTGTTTTTTTTCATATTTGTATTGGTGTGTGTACAAGAATAACAAAGACACTTACACACATCAGGACACATTGATGTCGACATTAAACATTTGTGTACACTCTTAGAATTAGATTTGCATATTTTTAGGAACAAACATCGATAAACAAAAAATCTAATCAAATAAACAATAGGCCTACAATGAAAAAAGTATTTGGACTTGTAATATTAGTGAGGATAAGTATAAAAACAAGCATAAACTTTAATTTTGACACATTTCTGGGCAGGATACAAGGAGACAGGACTTATTTTCATTTTTATTTCATGAACTTTACCCTTGAGTGGAGAATCCTGAGCAAAACTGTTCCCAAGAATGATGACATTGGGAAAATGTAATTGGAGCGTAATGAAAGTAAGGGATCATTCACAGTTTTTTTTGCACAGAGAGATAGCTCAGGGTTTGGGTTTTTTTTGAATGAAGTCAGATTATCACAACTGATTTTGCCAAGTGAGCTGGACACTCACTATCAGCCATGTTATCAGTTAAACAAATATCCTGTGTGGAAGTGCTTTAGCCCAGTTTTCCAGAATAACTTTCAGTATCTGGCAGTTATTTACAATTACCTGCCTGTTAAAATAGTGTATTAACAATTTACAATGAAGAAAAACTAAAAGTTGTATTTTAAAAAAAGCCCTGTAGTTGTACATTTTGCATGTTTAATTTGAAATTTGAACAGTATAAAACATATAAAAACACAGTATTTAATTGTCTCAGTGAGCAAAAACAGATAAACAAAAGACAAAAAAATGATGAACTATGTTCAAAGACTAGGTGACAAAGACGCTGATTTGCCGGAAATTCCCGTAATAACCACACATTGGCTTTGATGTGCAACCTCTCAGGTTTCTGAAACTGTTGCAAGTTTTTCCATTAGCACAAACAGTCGCATAATTATGTGCTTGCACAAACGCGTCGTCTGCGATACGCTCGGTGTTAAAGGGCTAGTCTTGTTCACAAAAATTGAATGTTTGGTGAAGTCAGTGTTGATGTCAATAATGAACTGTCACTTTGAAGGGGCTCGAGATGTCTTTTACTCTGTCGCGTTGTGTTTTGCTGTTGAATAACACGTCGCACTCTTGTGTCTTGTTTCAGAGAACTGGACATTCCACACGGACATTTGGCAGATTCACCCATGGTGTGTTGTCAGTATGAGCTTTATTGTGTTGTATTATTTTTTTCTTATCAGTTAAAAAAAAATCAGCAGCTTTTTTTTCTTCTTTTGTTTTGTTGTTTTCTTTTTTTTTTTGCTTTCAAAAGCATGTGTTCTACTTTGATTTATTCCTCTAATAACTCTCTTATACGTGAATGTTGCCACTGTAGGACATTGATATTGCTTCCAGTGAATTTATGTTGTTTTACTGCTTGACTGCTCATAACAAGAGTGGGTTTTATTATTGTACATCCACCCACATCAAGCAATATTTTTGTAATCACTCTGTTGCCTCGCTGCATAAAATCCTTGAGTGAATAACGTCTGGCTTCAGTGATTTATAATACGAATCCATATGTGAGGCATCCTCACTCAGATCTGACTCCAAATTACATTTAGATTCTGATTCAGGCTGTATTTTTTCCACAAATAATTACACTGCATAATCAATTTCCCTCGCCTGGTGTGCAAGTCATTTATACTGGGTGGATCTACACACACACATACACACAAATACACATGCAGCTGGTGATGTAATGAGGTAATCGTGATTGTTCCACTGGCGTTCTCATCTAATCAGGATCTGACTCAATGTAAGTCACGATGAGGTGCAACCTGTTTTGTGGTTGTGGAGCCCTCTAACCCGTGAACACGTCTGTGTCAGCCTCGCAGCAGTTTGGCTGGTGATATTTAGACTCGTAATGGGTACGAAGAGGATTGGTCGTGTGGGTGAGAGAGATGCTGGTTTCCATAGTAACGGTGCTCTCCCGTCTGCCCTCTCTTGCTGCCACTACGGAAGCGAAGTTTTCCGCTCCTGCCGAAAGCAAAGCTATGGTAAAACCTGCCTGTCTCGATTAATGTGCCTGCTTTCTTTTTTTTTTCCATTTTCATCCCTCTGTCCCGGACTTCATTCGTTCACCCTGCTGATGTAATGTGGCCTTGTTTATTCTTTCCCTGTCTTTGCGTCGTTCTTGATATTTCATTTCAGCTTCTTTGAGATGCCACATGATATTTTATCGGTCTGTTGCCTCGTCCTGTCTGAGAACCATTATGCTTTGTGTTTTTCTCTGACCTATAATATTTCAATTTCACTGCTACACAGACACATGAGGCCATGTCCCATTGGTCTCATTTACAGTATGCTATTTTCGTAAAAAGGTCCCATGTGTAACTAGTTTTTATTGGCGAAAAATGAATATATGAGTCTCTTTGTGTATGGTTAATCACTTTATAGTAAAGATTGAAAGCCCATTTTAAACATTTAACATATTATAAAATTTAATTTAAGAGAATTTTGCTTTGTTTTTGGTATGTGGTTCCCTGATGCATTTGGGAGTTTTTAAAAATCTTCAAAAGCCTTCTCATCATTTGATAGTAGTAAACCTTTCCCACTCGTCAAATAACCCACTTATTCAGGCTTTAATAGGGTTTTGACAAGTTTAATCAACATTCACTCCCAGGTTATGCTAATTCCAGCCTAATTTTCAGGGTAACGCTAACATGCACGTTCATCTTTCGGCAGCTAACGTAGCGGTTAGCCACTAGTTTGTGTTTTAGTGAACCTCATTTTTTACAACTTCAGACAGTGCTCAGTGGGTTTTTATTTATTTATTTATTTCATCTTACTCTATTTTATCAGTGCCTTAAAACTGTTCACATTGAGAGTGAGTTACAAACAGAAGTTACAAAATCCTAACGACTGTTACACTGAGCTCTGGTGTGTTTCTATTGTTTTCCTCTAACTGAAAAAAATTTCATTTTTCACAGGAATAAACTGGACATTTTCAAAATTTAAGTTTCAGAACTTTAATTTAGTTGATAAATATAATATAGTGTAGCATTTTAGCTTGGCTGAAACATTCAGATTTGATGCAGATATAGTTGAATATCAATGCTATATGTGAATGAAGTAATAGTCTGGTTTTAGTGGGTTCCCCCAGATTAAAATGTCCTAGATATACTGTACTGTACTGTAATTGACAAGTTTGGAAGAAGCTTGATTCATATACACTGTACTTTTAAATTGTTCTCTTCAAATTGAGCTCAGAATCATGGTTTTAGAAAGTGAAATTAGTCATGTTATAGATTTATTTATTTAGCAAGGTAAAAAAAAAAAAGATGCTGTGAATCTCTTCTCACCCTGCTGTTTTGTTGCCAAAGCAAATGGATTCAGACCAGAACACAGATCATTTTCTTCATACCCTTCTCCTCCATGTTTCTTTTTCTGAGCCACAGCTGGCTTCATGTCACGCTCGAAGCATCAGTTCATTTATTTTCATTGCGGGGCTCCGCACAGCTCTTTTCAAGGGCCCATCAAGCTGTGTGCCGCTAAGCAAATGTGAAATGTCATTTTCAGCGAGCCTCAGTTGTTTCTGTTATTTTCAGGCTCCCTCTTCTCCTCCTCCTATCACCTGAATGTTTTTTGTTTTTTTTTTAGCTGCCCTTGAATTTCCTCCTGCCATCTGTCGTGACTCGTCTGTGTGTTTGTTTCAGACTCTGAGGCGACAGAGGATGAGACCACAGAACCCCAGATGGAAACCAAGGAAGGGGCCGGGAGGCACCAAGACAAGGCTGGACGGAGAGGACCTTCAGGTACTTCACCTAAAATATCTTTCATATTTACTGCTGTCGTACAATTGACAATAACAACATTTCTATTGCTGCAAAGACGAAATGCCTGCGGAAAATGATACAGTAAAAAAATTTAACCAAAGCATCATCGCTGCCTAAAACACCCTTCTGTAAAATAAAAATGCAGTGCAGATTGATTTATTAAATGTTTATTATCAGCGTGGGCCAAGACGTGTGTGCTGGATGAAACCAGATACAGCAGAATACATAAATCCCTCGCGGTGTGATGCAACAGTGTGACACACTGCCCTAGTTTCCAGCAGGGAACCTGTCTCAGGTCTGGAGCTCGCTGTGATTCTCCACAGGGGAACCAACAGCCTAGAATACTAGAGCCAATGACACACTTATTATTTTAATTTATCTGTTTATTGAGTTTATTGAATTAGGACAGCGCACATTAATCAGCAAATAAGCAGAAAGCGTTGATGTAAATATGCCGGAATTAGCACAGTTGCCCATGGCCAAGTGGAAGGGCTTGTAACTGCAGGGTTACTGGTTCAAATCTTGGGACCTTTGGACTTATTTTAACTGTAAAAGGACCAGAAAATGTGGGTGTTTTTGCCCATCTTTCCAGAATAACTTTCAATATCTGGCAGTTATTTACAATTCACTGCCTGTTAAAATGGTGTGTTGACTATTTTTATTTAGAAAAAACACTGTAGTTGTACATGAACACCAGATTCTGCATGTTAAATTTAAAATATGAACAGTATAGCACATATTTAAAATAACATTTATTTGAGTGTTTGTCTCAATGTCCAAAAAAACTCTCCTCTCTGGTGACAAAGACACTGATTCTTCGTCTTCTTGCAACAGCACTAGTTAAATTACCATAATATCCACATGCTGGCTTTGACGTGCAATTTCTCAGCTTTCAGAAACCGCTGGAATTTAATTATACCGCTGGAAATTAATTATAATTTAATTCGCTCAAACTGTCACGTAATTGCGGTAATGCATAGTGCGCTTCTGCGATACGCTCGGTGTCAAAGGGTTAAATTTACATATACCAATTTTCTAAAGTGATCTCAGTGCTCTCATGTGGTCACAAAGACACCCTTCTCCTCGACCACAAAGACATTCTAGAGATTCTTCCTTTACCTGTACTCAGTGTCTGTACTCTATCACGTTCCTCACAAAACAATATCAGAATAGGGGATACGAGATGCGATGAGGTGAAGGATCGTTTGTTCTCTCGTGAGAAAAACACTCCGCTTCCTTCAGCTGTGGCTAAAAACTAGAATACCTGGTTAAACATTCCAGGTTAATGCGTGGTTCAGTTTGTTGAAATCATATTTCAATTTGGTTCTGATTTATTTCAGCTTCACGGGGAACTGATATTGTTTGTTGCTGAGCCTGTCGTTTTTGTATCCGCGTCTCCATCGCCTTCTCAAGGTTTCTGTTAACAGAAGATGCTGACTGCTGACTCTTTTCGCTGCCAAAGCATTCCTGACTCTGTTGCTTATCTCGAAAATGTCAATCATTTGCTGATTTGTGGCTGGTGGGGGGGGTTGTCTTTAAGTGGTGCATATGTTCCACAACGTAGCTCTTGCACTTCGTGTTTCATTTCCTGTTCTCAAGCGATCAATAAGACTCCATATTCAGCTCACAATCCATGCTCTTTGCGTTGTTGCATGATATTCGCACTGCATTCATTAAAACAAAATGAAATCCTCGATTAACCTTAATTAGAAAGGAAGGAAGTGTGTAAATATTGTTTATTTTATATTGAGTAAGTACACTGTTTATAAGGATTAACTTAATTTGGCTATGATTAGGTAAATTAAGAAAAATATGTTAGATTCTGCAAGGAACTGTTGATCTGTTGGTTTTTCCAAAGATCCAAAGAGAATTAAAACAATCACTAGAAATAACAAGTAGCTCAGTGAAAAGTCACTGAAAAAGTACATTTGAGTTAGATTTGATTGATTTTATTTTAAAAAGTAATATTACATGGTTAAATTAAATGTTATATGTAGGCTATTTGTGATGTCCAGGGTGCGCCCTGTATTTCACCCTATGTCAGCTGCCCCACAACCCTCATGTGGAGGGGTAGAAGATGACTGAATGAATGAATGTATTTGTACCTTGTGCTGAGGATGTATGGCTTCCAGGTTCCAGAGTACTTGACTAGTAGAGTAATTTATGAGACTGATTTGAAGATGAAGATGAAGATGAGTCATCAGATCACCAAAACTATATCACAAAATGAATGCATTACTTCTTTGAAAGGTTCACATTTGAGTGTTTTTTTTAATGAATAGGAAATATTAGCATGTTTTATATGAGTAAGCAACATGTTCCTTAGATGTGATGAAATGAAATGAATTTTCTTTAACCCCAGTCTGACTCATATTGTAGTTTTCTGCTTAATATTTCATTTAATTTATCTTAATTTGTTTGTATATTTCTGTGTCTCTCTACAGGTGAGGGAGGAGGGCTGATGGATTATAACCCGGACGCTCCAGATCGCAGAGCCACCCTCCCTGGCGCGTATGACCCAGTCGTGGAGCGAGAGCTTCGCACTCTGGGCTCCCGTCCTCCAGGGCCCCACATGGACCCCACTAATCCAGCCAGGCAAGCTCTTGGCGGGGGTCCCGTCGAAGGGGCCCCCCCTGTCCGTCACCTGGGTGTGGAGCCGCTGATCCGGGCGTCTCACGCTAACCTGGCACGACCTGTTCAAGGGTCAGAGGAAAGTGTTTCTGTAGGCAGTGACTACTATGGGAGCATGTTCAGCCTCTACAGAGGGAGAACATTTTCTATGCCATTATAGCACATGGCTTTTCTTTTCTTTCTTTAAGGAGTTCACAAAACAAAAAAGACTGGCCACAAACCCCAAACACACAAGATATATTATCTCCTCCATAGACCCTATGTGCAATCATTTTTTTTTTTCTTACGTTATAAATCAATTTTTTAATCATAATTTCAAATTCAAGCTTTTTTCAAACAGTGTTGACGTCACACCTTCCTTTGACTCGGTGTAGTTTGATTTCAGTCTAACAATTTTTTATGAAATATGGAGCAGTGTGCAGATATGCGTGTTACTAAGCACTTCCTTCTGAAAAGACTGCAAATACTTTTTTACCCACTGCATGTAACCCCCCCCAAGCAGCCTCTGACTTCTGGATTAACACCATACCTTTATAGGTTTGCTGTGACATGCATGGTTTGCATCCAAGCTAATATTAGCATGAACGTTCTCATACAAGCTGATGATCATGTGATCCACCGGTTCTTTTTTAGGGCATGATGTTTTTGTATTTGAATTTAAAACATGGGCAGGTCGTGTTATGAATCTGTGCCATCTGTGTTTGTTCCTCTGCCACAGTTTGACCAGATTTGCTGTTATTTTCTATTACCGACTCAGTCGTTTTGATTTCACACCGTACAGTGTCTCTGAAAACGAGGCGTTAAAGAGCACAGATAAAACACAAGAACTCACTGAAACCATAACAAGACAAAACGACACAAAATGGACGTCCATGTGCTTGTCTTTCACTCTTCCAACAACTACGGTAACTGCACCAGAGCTCTATCTTAATGCCTATATTTCCCTTTAATCCCCAACCCTTTAGGACTCAAACAGTTGACCAATCGCAGGAGCTCTCCTCTCGTGTCCCCCTGTCTTGTCCCACCACTCACAAAAACAGCATCGGTACCCCAAACCGAGACCTGGACAAACCCAAGCCTTCAGATCCCTGGTCCTCTAAAACTGACCAGTCATCTAGTGTTGCTATGAAACCCAAACTGGCTCGTGCAGGGCCCAGGATCTCTGACAAGGTTCGTGCTTATGAGGATGTGACAGAAGGATTAGGTGCCGTTTCAGGCTTTGGACGGGCAAGGTCCTTTGATTTGGGTGACAGCGTGAAGAAAACCGGAGGCCCAGATAAAGGAGACAAGCAAATCCTTCAGGGCTCGGCTCAGAAGCGAGCAGCATTCAAGCAACGGGCTTCGTCTTTGGAAGACAAGATGAGCTACTCCCAGAAGGTCCAGAGCTACCAGAACAAATTCACAGAAGAGCTCCAGAGGATCAAGAAGCTTGTGGGCAAGCCGAGTTTGAAGAAGGCATACTCTACAGAACAGCTGTCACAGAAAGAGAGGCCGCCTGTGGGGAAACTAGAGCCCATTCCTCCTCAAGTGGTGAAAAAGTTGGAGGCAAGGGAGCGAGCCATAGAGGAAGCAAAAGTTGTAGAGAGGGAAGGAGGCGGCAGAAAGAGGATTCCTCCCCAGACCAAAGACATCGATCTGGGGAATCGAAGAAAAGACCCTGAAAAGGATAAGGTGACACTGCCAGATTTACAGGGGAAGCCAGTGAACAGCTCATCACAAGGACATAGTGGGAAAGACACTGTTACCATGGATACAGCACCAGTTCACCAGTTACCAGGGCAACCATTGCCAACAGTCACAGGGAAAAGCCTCACCAGGTTTGAAGATCTTTACTATTAAAAAATACAACATTTTTTTTTTGTCTTTATTTTGTGTCACTAACTTAAAAAATATGATAATAGAAAATGGATTTGAAGATTTTTTAGCATGACTTTAAATATATTATTTATTGATTCCATGCTGTTGTTAAATAACAGATCTCTTGTCTTTTTTGCACACACAAAAAAGCTTCACAGCAGCTGACAAAGACACACTTGTTGCCAAGTCCTCGTCCTCCAGCAGGGACCTGGGGATGGATTTAAAGAGAGACACCAAGCTGGACAGCAACAGAGCCGGCCGCAGGTCACCCAGCCCAAACGAGAGGACAGGCTCCCAGTGTCCACCCAAGCCCCCTCGACTCAGTCCATCGCCTAGCCCGGGTTTCAGCCCCCTCTTAAAGAAGAGGAAGGCAGATGTGGGGAGGACGTCCCCTGCGTTGAAAGTGAACATCCCCACGATCCTGGTGGAGGACGAGCCCATGGAGATGGAGTGTGCTGCAGACAGGAGCAAGAGGAAAGAAGGCAGAGTTCGTAAGAGCAAAAGAAGTTCTGCTCAACCCCGCTCTCCAGAGGAAGGTAGGACGTAGTGATGATCTGAGAAATTAAAACAGGCTCTTTGGTTGAAATTTGTCTGAAATCTGGATGAAAACTCTGGATTATTTTACATCACAGTTTACATGAGTTACTTTTACTCTGTTTGACCTATAAGTGACACCGATTTTCCCAAGTGATGCAGCACTATATGGACTTTGATGCAAGAGAGTGAGGGGTTCACGAACTTCCATTTCCTGCTGGGAAAAAAAGCTGTCTAACAGCAATTTAACGCTGATAACATAAAGCCTTGGATGTTGTTAGATGAAAGTAGATGTAGATTTAATTGGACAAGCCTTTTGTTCAGTGGCTAAAATGAAGGCTAACCATGTTATCAGTGAGATAGTGTTGTGTGGCTCCCAGGCTGTTGCACAGATAAAGCAGTGTACTCTTCAAAAAACCAAAACTATCCTCCGACTAATGACTACAGACAGATATGGATCTAACGCATAAGTGTCTGCTGTGTTGAACTTATTAAATACTGCCTTGCATCAGTGTCAGTACACTTTGATAGAGGAATTCATTTCAGGAATTCAAACTTAAACACAGAGAACACACACACACTTACAAAAACTTATGCTTGCTTTCCAGGAGCCTCATCCGATGACTCTTACCTGTCGGCTGATGAGGATCCGGCTGAGCCCCCGCGGTTTGAGAGGCCTCTCGCGGCCACCGCAGCAGCCATTGGCTCAGAGGTCAAACTCAAATGTGTCATCACAGGGAACCCAACTCCTACAGGTACAACACAGAGAGAGAGAGAAAGTGTGTATTTGATAAGTATTTGTGACATTTTCTATTCTTATTCTTTTTTTTCAAAATGTTGTACTCACACAAACCATAGAGCGTAAACAGAAAGTGGACGCAGTCTTCGGGTTTGTAGTGTGACAAAAAAAAAGGGTGTTTATTGAATAGCTTTTAATAATACACAGTCTAGGATACAAACATACTTATTTTTATTCAATTATGGACCTTCAAAGCCAGAATTTGATCCATAAATAAAATCTTCAGTATTTTTTAGTGATTTATTTTATTTTATTCTTTTGCCTTTTCTCTGTTTTTGTATGTTCCCAGGACCATGTTTACTGAAAATGCAGAGCTATATAGAGAGAAATATAATCTGTTCAAATAAAAAAAAAACATGGATAATCCTCAAAACAAAGAGCCTTTCTCCTGAAACATCTCTGAAATGTGGATTGTGCTATATTTGTTCTTTCAGTGGGAGGCTTTTATTGGCTGGTTTTTTTTGTTTTTTGTTTTTTTTTTCATCTGTGTGAATGTATCTTCTCTTTTTTTCCTCAGTGACATGGAGGAAGGATAATGCGGAGATACGGAGCGATGCCTTCCATGTGGTGAAGGCTGCGGGTGACGAGCACAGCCTGGCAATAAAGCAGATGAGGCCGAACAATGCCGGGTCGTACTGCGTCACAGCTGTCAGCACGGCGGGCAAAGCGTCCTGCAGTGCCGCACTCCACGTCCAGTCAGGTGAGACTGTGTCCGGGGGGAGGTGGGGGCAGTTGCTGTGTGCTTTTGTTTTACTGGGTGCAACACAAAGTTAGACAAGTGCAGAAATTGTAACGCTCATGACAGTGATGCTCTACATGCTGGATCAAGTCGCTTTAATCTATTGCCAGCCCTCCTCCGCCTGACACGCTGTCTTTACTGCTACAAAGACCTGCTGGAGCTCAGCATCCCAGCCAGGGCTTCTGGCTGTGATAGCTGCCATAGCAACCCATACAATCTTAAAGGCACTGAGCCCCCGTCTTGGTTGGGATCGAAAAATGCAGCCCTTACCCCGCAAAAGGCCTCAAGGCGCAAAGGCAGCGCTCTGGAATCAGGAGTAAACAAAATCAAAGGTTTCTGTTGTAACAAATGAGTCTGCAGTTCACGTGTGTTTATACTTTGTACAGTGTGAGAAACTCATGCCGCTCTTACTGTGTTGATTCAGCTCATGTAAATGAAAGCTGTGCTTCTTGAGTTTTGTCAACAAATGTGCATTCACTCCGGTACAGTCTCACAGGCAGCTCAGGGGCCCGCGTTGCCATATTAGGCCTGTGTGGAGTCTAAGGAGTATTTTTAGCTGCCCCTCTTGTTCTTTTGGGTACTTGCAGTCTGCTTTGTGTCCCTGTTTGAAATTACTGCTGCAATCACTGGTGTTTTCTTTTGACTCGCTCACTAGACTTCTATCCCACAGGGTTTGGAGCTATATTGGAATATAATCTGAGTCATTTTCAGCTGCTGTAGCGGGGGGAGCAGAGTAGGTTGGCTTCGCTGGGTGAATCATATCACGGGAGACGTAGTTTGAAGGAGATTAACGGGACAGTTTGGGTGTTTTGCAAGTGTGGTCGGATGAGGTATTAATGGATTATCAACAGTGACTTTGCCGAGCGTGCTGCAGAGTGTGCTGCTGCTGTTTCCATGAAACCGACGGTGTGCTCACTCTCACTGAAAACACGGCTGCCGGCAGGGACAGAAGGGAAAAAAACAGATTGCAGCCACATACAGTAACACCTACTGATGTCTATGATATGTAGAGAATGTCTCTGCCACGTTGTCTGTATGTTATCAGGCTGGAAATTTAAGTTGGTGAACTGCTCACTCTCCTGCACCAATGTCCATTGAGAAAAATCTTGCCTTCTTTAGCCAGTTTGTGGCACATTGGTAAATCCAAATAAAGGATTTCAAACACCAAAGATAACACATTTGAACTACATGACAGCAGCAGCAGTGAATCGACAAATCTCGGGTTTTCGGTGTGGGGAAGAAGTGGTTTACAAACTTCAGTTTCCAGCATTAAAAAAGCCTGTTCTGTGGTGAAGACGTGTAGATTTTAGTAGGTGAGTCTTTAATTAAGTGGCTCTGTTCTCCCTTCTGTCCCTGCGATCTGCTACGTATGTTATCAGCAGCCATTTCCCAGGCTGGTTCACTTGGTAATGTCATTGTTGATAATGTGTCAGCAGTATTATCCCTTTAACTGTACTATTTTACGTGTTACAGAAAACATTTTGTATAAATGTATAAAATAATCCAGCTTTCCCAGCTCTTTTCTCAGTATAAATCCATTAAAACCCTAACGGTTCTATAGAATATTTAATGGTTCAGCAGCTCCAACTGTTAATGTCATGCCGTAAGAGAATTTTGGACGTGACAGTGACGGCAAGCAGAGGAGAGAAAAGAGGATAAGTCTGAAAGGGAAGGTTAGTTGTGTAAGAGTTGGCAGGTTTATGTAAATACGCTCAGGAGTTATTCACCGGTGCACAGGCGCTGCTCAAAGATGTGACACTAGGTAAGTTATTTTGTTATTCTTTTCCTTCAATAACTGCAGTGTAACTACAATTCAACCCTACGGATACGCACCAAAACTTAATAACTTGATGTAAACTGTGTTTTTGTTTCTAAACGTGACGTTTTATTGCATAGACAACCACATCTGTGAATGTGGACTTGCTTCTCTGTCGTCTGCTTTTCAATTTTACGCTTCAGCAGTTTGTTTTTCATCCTCTTGCTCTACTTTTCAAAGAAGGTCATGTCCCTAACTCTGTCCCAATGATGGATTTCATTCCTTTTTGGTCACTTGACACAGTTTATCTGCCCATGCCAGATGTGTGGGTCGCACACAAGCGGCAGGATGTCTCACTTCTCCACCCAGCTGTGAGTTAATTATGACTTTAATGGAAAGTAGCCAGGGGTCTAGACACAAACGTGGCGTCTGCTCCGGAATGCCATGGGAATTAAAGGATTAATTCATTATCTGTTCAGCTATGGTCACTTCAGAGAGCTCCCCTCTGCTCTGCTCCGTTTGGGAATGAACACGGCCCACTCGTCTGCAACTGCTCATCTCCAGAAAAGCAAGCAAAGACTGTAAATATCAGAGCAACTGACAGATTGTTCCCGTCTGCAGGTTTAAGCAGCTTCTCCCCAGTGCTGTGTTCAGCATAAGTCAAAGAGAATTTGCACTTAATTACTCAAATTAAAGCGTGTGGAAATCAGAGTTTACCTCTCCGCGAACCCGGCGTTAAGTAAATTAGACGTAGCTGCAGTGCACTTTAGATTTTATTACACTTACATCCAACATGAATCGCATTTTTTTTTATATATCTTTCCAGAGCCGACCCACATGGAGCGTGGAAAACCAACAGTTCCCCTGGAAGTAGGCAGTCTGATTCAGTCAGATGAGGAGTATCTGAGTCCACAGGAGGAGGTGATGGAGGTTGAGGACAAAAGTGTCCTCTTCAAAGAGCCCCCCTCATTTCAGGTAAGAGCGTCTCAGAAGAAGAATCTGGATTATTTTTCCCCCTTGGACCTAAAGCCTGACAAAGAGTCAGATTTTTATTTCTCTTGATAATTTCCCCAGAGATGCAAGTTGTTGTTTTGTCATACTGTAGACATTTTTCTCATTATGTTCCAGTTCTTACTTTTCATTGGCAATTTTCTTTCTTTGCGGTCACTTTGATCTTTTACATTTGTAAATCTTTGTGGGAGATTTGCTTAAAAAGTGACTCAAATAATTAATAATTCATCAAAGTAGCTGCAGATACGTTGTATTTTTCTTAAATTAAAGCTGCAGTATTTAACTTTTTGCAATTTGTTGTCTTCCTTTGGTCTTTGTGATGGAGAATTATTCATATGCCGTGTCTTTCATTTGAAAAATGGCTCTTTTCAGCGATACTCTCCGACTTGACTGAGGGAGCATTTGTGTGTATACAGCAGCAGAGCTTGGTGGGCGGGAACAAGAATAATTGAATGTTTTTTGAGAGGTAGAATTTATAAAAAAAAGTTTTGTCAATGCTTCTGTGTGTTTTCCATTGTACTCTTGTTAATTTGACTATTTGCTTTCTTTCTTTTTTCTTGTTTTATTTTTATTCATGTACAATTACTTTGATCTCTTAGATAGAAGACGTTCTACTTGAAAAGTGAAACAAATAATTCAATAAATGACCAAAACAGCTGCAGGTTCTGTGCATTTTCCTCTGATAACCAGTGTATGTTGTTTTTTTTTATTAAAGGTGGAACCATGTGATCAGGGAATCACTGAGGGTCAAGACCTCATCATCTCAGCGAAGGTCAGAGGGCACCCCAGACCCATGACTTACTGGTATGACTCCTTTTCTAAGAGCCTCATCACAAATCTTAGGAGACACATGAAGCGATCGCTCTCTTTTCACCCCCTTCACCCGCTATCAAAGACCTGAGTGTAAACGACTGTGACAGCCATTTTCTATTGAAAAGGTTGAGAGATGGAGTCACGGTGAGGACGGCAGGGCGCTTCACTGTGCGAGAGATGAACGACGGCACCAGGGAAATGAGAATCAGCCCGGCTCACAGGTCGGACGCCGGGCTTTACGTCTGCAAGATCATCAGCGAGTACGGAAGCAAGCAGGCTGAGTGCAGAGTGGAGGTCGTAGGTGTGTAATGAAGAACGTATCCCTGTGACGATGATTCATGTTGTCGCAAATACCTTGTGACACGGGGATTTTATCTCTGTTTCGATCAGCAGCCACGGTGCACACATCGCTGGGAATCAGCCGGCAGGTGAAAGACGTGGCTGCGAGGGCAGGAGAGTCGGCCATGTTTGAGTGTTACATCACGGGACCTCCAGATGTGGATGTGGACTGGCTGTCCAATGGGAAACTGATCCAGCCCGCGCTCCTCAACTGCAAGATGCATTTTGATGGAAAGAGGTGCGTCCACTAGCCCACGACACACTGTTCCAACTGCATTACACAATGACATTAGATGAGCAAACGCAACAGTGCCTCAGTGACCTGTATTTGCCATCGAAAAAGACCTACATGGCAAAAAATAGCTCTATAATACATTTGTCAAATATTGATGTAAAAAAAATGATGTAAAAAAAAATCTGCCAATAGAGTGAGCAAATTCTACTTAGAATAATTAAAACTAGCTTCAAAATGAATGTGCCTTGAAAATATAGGACTTCAAGAATTTATACCTTAGATTTTTTTCTATTACACTGTTCCATGGTAGTGAATTTCAAGTCTGTATTTGACACATCCTCAGTAGTGGACATACAAACCAGAAGCAGGAGCATTTGGGATCTCACACTTATTTTAGTACTAGTAATTAAAGCTTAAAGTAAGCTATAGTGTCTAATTAAGACAAAGTGAGATATTTTTCTGGAAATTTGAATATTTTTCTCTTGCAAAAAAAACAGAACATATCCCCGAAGCAAGGCTTTACCATTTGTTTGCCTTACCTTGTCACTTGGTCATCAAACATTTTAGTTTCTGAATGTTCTTATATTAAAGCAGTTAGAGACTCGTAAATATTGATTCACACTGGCCCTCTGCTGGAACTAAACAGCCAACCAGTGATCTCCCTCATTAGCGGTAGACACTTGTGCATCATCAGCTGTCCTAATACTGACCATCTCTGAGCTCCATCCATTGGCCTTTCTGTCAATGAAACCCTTTCATCCATTTCTTCTTTGATGGGTGCTTTTCAAAGGCTGCTGTGTTGTCGTCTGTCAGGTGCCGCTTACTGCTGAATTCAGTACACGAGGATGACAGTGGGACGTACACCTGCAAGCTCAGCACTGCCAAAGGTGAAGCACAAACACTATCATCACTGTTGTTTAACATGGAACATGAATTTTAACTCTGCCAAAGAGCTGATATCTGTGTCTTTATCTTTATTAGTTTATCAAGTTAAATTTGTTTGCTCCTTTTTAATGGATTTTGATAAAATACTCACAATAACGCAGAGTAATCATGGATTATGACTCAGTTTCTCATACTATATTTCGTCCGTTATTTGAAAAGTTTAAACGCTGTAAATTGACACATCAGTGACACTCAAACTTGCACTTACAGAGGAGTTGACCTCCAGTGCAAACCTGCGGGTCACTCCTTCCAAGGAGCCTCTGTTCACGCGTAAACTGGACATCCTGGAGGTCATCGAGGGCCGCACGGCCCGCTTCGACTGTAAGGTGAGCGGATCGCCTGCTCCCAGAGTCAAATGGATGCATTTTGGTAAGAATCTCATCTTTGTGTCTGATAAACAGGTGTGTGAGGTTTTCTCCATGACTCACAGTTATGTTCGAATGAACAGATGCGGAAGTGGAAGAGAGTGAAAATATTCACATCCTTCAAGAGGGTGGCCGTCACTCACTTGTCATCACCCACGTCAGCAGTGACACCGAGGGCTTCTACACGGCACTTGCTCAAAATGTCCACGGGAAAGCCGAATGTACCGCCGAGCTGTACGTGCTAGAACCACGGGCTGCCATCACATCTCACATGTAAGACGTTGAAGATCTGTTGTGTCATTTCAAATGTGTAGTTCATGTCTGATGAATGAGGTATTGACACATCGCTGAGAGTGAGCTCTTCCACACCAAAGCCCATCGAGAAAAACAGAGGTTTTTTTTAGCTCATGGAAAGAAGAGAGCTTCAGGATCACCATTGGGTGCCATGATCCAAAAATCACAGATTTTCTTAATGGTCTTTGGTGTAGTGATAGTACAGTTTACAAACGTCAGTGTCCACCTGGAAAAAGACTCATATCAACAAAAAGTGGTACAGTGGCCTTCACTTGCTGACCGCCATGTCTGGTCCAAGACAGGTGCAGGTTCTAAAGCCTTTTAAAGGAGTGACTTTAAGTAACTCTTTCAATCTCACCAGTCATTCTCACTCTCCTTCTTTCCTCCAGGGCCAAGTTGGAAAAGATGCCGTCCATCCCAGAGGAGCCTGAGGGTGTGGAGGGTGAGGTGGAGAGGAGGACCATGCCGGACTTTGTCAAACCCCTCGCCGACATGGACGTCACTGAAGGGAAGGAGGTGGTGCTGGAGTGCATGGTGGCGGGTCTGCCTTACCCGACCATCGCCTGGTACCACAACGGCAAGCGGATTGAGAGCAGCGAAGAGCGGAAAATGACCCAGTGTAAGCAAAGAACATGGTTACAAATCGAAGCTCACCTACATTTTGGGGCAGTAAATAAATATGTGTGTGTGTGTGTGTGTGTGTGTGTGTGTGTGTGCATGTTCTTCAGACAGGGATGTCCACAATCTGGTCATTCGGAGCGCTTGTCATGCTCATGGGGGCGTCTACAAAGCTGTCATCTCCAACAAAGTGGGCAAAGCAGCTTGTTATGCACATCTATATGTTTCAGGTAAGACATTTTGCATCGGCAAGGACACTCTCAAAGAGAAATGGCATAAATGGAAATGATTATGTACAGTCTGAGGCAAATTTCAATACTTATTAGGACATATTTGTATTTATTATGAATCTGCAAAAAATGTTTTAGTACATACTGTACCTGGTTTTAAAAAATGCCTATTTTTCTGAACTTCTATTCATGTAAACCAACAAAACAATGTCAGTATGTCAAAAAAAAGACAAATTAATTCATAAAAAAGCAATACTTTTGAACTAAGTTCTTATGTTTTGCAGCTTTAAATAGAATAAAAGTATTAGAAGAGGTGGTCATCTTGTCATAGAGGCTGTTTTCTACTGGTTTTTCACAACAGCGCCGTGTGTGAGCTGCATATATGTAGCTGTATACTATATTATCTGGAGTGTAAATGCAGACTCCTGTGCATGGAGCAGGTAAATTGTGAATCCACAGCCAAGACAAACCTATGTCTGGAGAATTAAAATAATCCTGGCAGCTGCAGCTTGTGTTTCTGTAGAAATAGAATCAATTTACTTGATTGTTTTTTGTCTTTCTGAGAAAAAAAACACAGCGTAAAGATACTATTTTCACCTTTGGTATATGTGTCTGTGATTAAATATCTATTTATGTAAAAACAGATATAGTTCCTGATCCACCTGATGGTCCTCCAGTGATAGAAGCCATTACAGGGAAAACGATAAGTCTCAGCTGGAAGAGACCAAAGAGACTTGACCCTTCACTTGGTAAGGTCACTGGCATTTGCCAATTGAGGCTTTAAAATTAATGTCGTTTTTGTAGCCTTAGGCCATGTCCAAACAATCTGTTTCTTTGCCGGTTTAAAAAACTTTCCTGCAAACACGGTTTCAATGTCTCTATCCACATGAAACTCCCCAAAATGACTCAAAATGCTTTTCAAAAAAGCAACAACGACTCTCTGGCATAACCCTAACTACCGGTGCTTTCCGAGAAGGAAATGGTCAGTTCTGCTACACGAGTGAGCTTTATCTAGCCGTATTTACTGCGGGGTGGAGAGTCAACTGTCTGACTATAGACACAGAGGGAGAGTGAGAGAGAAACACTGATCACACAGACAAGAGCGAGCTGTGGATGTGCAGTGCAGTTGACCATGTGTCTCAATCTCAACAGTCTCCACAGTTTTAGGTCTCCCAAAATGCTGTTTCAGTGTGGACGAACCGCCAATATGATAAATAACCAGATGCATATTCACTGACACTCGTCTCGTGTTTTTAATTCCCAGGTAATTCCCAGAATCTCTCATAAAACCCCGCTTTGCTCGTCATTTGAAGCATTTCTCCGTGTGTTTCACACAAACACTGTACATAATGTGTCTGCAGACGCAAGCTCGTTGCTGTATGTGGTCCAGCAGCAGCCTCTGGGCTCGACCCAATGGTCTGTCATTGCATCAAACCTGAAGGAGACCAGCTACACCGCCACCTCACTGTCTAAGGGGGTTCGCTACGCTTTCAGAGTCCTGACATCCACTGGCAAGACACAGAGCAAACCGTCACCCTCCACTGACCTGGTCCAGCTCCTGGATAGAGGTAGCAAGACTGCACAAGGCTTTCAATCATCGTCACTGGTGCAAAAATTCCCTTATATAACTGTATAATAATGTATTTGACCTGTGTGTAGGGCCTTATCTGAGGAAAGCACCGGTCATTTTGGACAAACCAGACATCATGTATGTGGTGGAGAACCAACCTGCCAGTGTCACCATTACACTCAATCATGTGCAGGCAGTTATCACCTGGAAGAGGTTTGTTCTTCTACGTCTCATTTGAAAAAAGAAAAGAAAATAGAAGCAATTTAGTATCTGCAAAATGTTTTGTTTAAAAACAGAAAATCCAAAAAAGGGATGGAGTTTTATTCTCAACAAGAAAAGATTCATTAATTGGAAAATTAAATCCGAAAAAAAAAGGACCGGAGCTAAATAATACTGCTTTGAAGTTACAATACATGATCTGAAATAGTGTAATTCAATACAGATAAAATTATATTAACTATTAAAAAAAAGTAATAATAAAAGGAAGGACCTCATATTTTATAGATTTATAAAATCTAGAACGGATCAGGTTGAGATGAGAGGTTTTGTTTTCAGCCAGAAATGAATCTCTTCTGTAAAATCAAAGCTTTGGGGAAGGAAAACACATCTAATAACTGTGATCTTCTGCCTCCTTCTCTCCTCCAGGAGGGGAGTGGTGCTGGTCAACAGGCCGGGGTTGTTCGAGATGAGCATGCCGGACGACGATCAGCACACGCTGAAGCTCCAGAGGGTCAGGAGCACAGACGTGGGCCAGTTGGTGGTGACGGCCAGCAACCAGTTTGGCAGCGATCTCTGTACGCTTCAGCTAGCTTTGGCAGGTCAGTGCGATTCAGGCAGAGAAACGCTTGTGTGTATGGGTAATTCCCCCCCCTCAACAAGGGAGAGTCGCTTTAGCTATTAGATTAAATTAGATTAGATTAGATTAGATTAGATGAGATTAGATTAGATGAGATTGATCCCACACTGGGAAAATTCACTTGCTACAGCAGCAGGGTTGGGAGCAAACTTCCTAGAATAGGATATAAGAATACACAATATAATAAAAATATACAAATGCAATAATAGCAATATTATAAACAATGAAAGTGGGATGTACACATATGGAAAAAAGTGTATATAAAATTTGTGTACATATAATGTACACACATTTGTTACACACACACAATTTCTCCAAAACGAATTTATTTTGAAATGAAATCCTTCTTTTCTTGTGATTGCTGCGAATATAAAGCTTTCAGCCACTTTATTAGGAACACATGACACCTCAAAGCGGAAGGTGTTGCAACTGCTGTGGTCGTTTCTCCTTCAAGAGTCAGTGTATTGTGTGTCAGACGCATCATACTTTGGTTGAAATCAGTTTGTTTTGACAGTCCGTTGCTGTCCAATCCGGTCATTCTCCTCTGACCTCTGGTATCAGGTAGGCATTTTCTCAACTGCTGCTCACTGGATATTTCCTCCAGAGATGGTTGTGCGTGAATATCCCAGTAGATCATCAGTTTCTGAAAATCCTCACATCAAAAAAACATCACTCAAATCAGCGTTGTATCCTCAGTATGAGTTTCAGCAGCTTATCCTAAATACACCAAGTCACTGCCATGTGATTGGCTGAAGTTGAAGCGGTGTACCTAATACTAAAAACTAATACTAAAACTTTTCATCGTATACTTCATTAATGACAGACACAAAGACAGTCAAGACTATTTCACTCATGCAATCTGTGGTATTTTATTTACTTTATCAGTATTTATGTCAATTAAATGTAAAGTCTGATGTTTTGGCTGCTGTGTTTTTATATTATTCCCATCCATAGTGCCACCCAAGTTTGAAACCATCATGGAGGATGTGGATGTGCACATGGGGGAGACGTGTCGACTGGCTGTTGTGGTTGAAGGGAAACCAGATCCAGATATTCTGTGGTATAAGGTAGAAAAATTTGGTTTCCTTTTACACACACAAGAGACTATATATAGAGAAAGAAAAAAAGTCATCTGAAGCCATTGAAATGATTGGTCTGTTGCAGGATGACGTGCTTCTCAGTGAAAGCAGCCACTTCACATTCGTTTACGATGACCCCGAATATTCCCTCGTCGTACTCAACGCTCGCCCCGAGCATTCCGGCGTCTACACCTGCACAGCCAAGAACCTGGCCGGCTCCAACTCCTGCAAGGCTGAACTCACAGTCCACACAGGTCTGCCGTCCAGAATCAATAACAACAACACTGCACGCACCAGCACAGCCAGCATTAATGAACAGGTTCAGCACTTTTTAAGAGGATTATCACAGAAGCATATTGCATTTACCTGCAATAAAAAAAGTTAGGCTGAATTACCAAGATAAGCTTTCTCCTGCCAGAAATGGTCATCTCAGCTCTATTTGTCTGAGTTAACTAAATATTTTTTTTTTTTCGAAAACAATAACTAAATTTCTGCTCTGTTTTTCTTTCATTAAATATCATTTCTGTTCCATTTTTCCCGAATTAATGAGTTACTTTAAAAGAAGCTTCCATTTCCTTCTCGAGAGCTCGACTTAATGGAGACAAACATGTCCTGCTTGTTTAGTTTCATCCAGTTTATCGCTTTGTTTTGGGTTTGAGACACTGGAAGTCACAGATTTTGCAATCAATAATGATCAATAATTTTGCAATCAGTGAGAGGTAGTCACATGACACTCACTTGCACCATCGGAAAAAAGACAAGCTACAACCTTGTGACAGTAAAAACATAGCTTTCATCAGTTACATGCAATATGCTTCCATAGAATAATTAGAAAAATTATCAATTTTAAATGAGATCTGGTGTGTGAAGGCCCTTTTGTATCCACTCCACTGATTCTTCTTTATCATCATTGAAAATTGCAATCTGACTGAGTTTTAGGGCGATCTGATGCTTTTTGAAGGAATTTGAGTTAACCCTTAGTGCTTACGTGGCACCCATGGTAATTTGCTGTGGGAATGGGGGGTTGTGTTTATATGTCACATATTCGGGCAACACATATGTGTTGTTAAGTCAAAGTTAGAATTCCTTTTAAATTGCAGTTTTAGTAGTAATATAAAGTAGCAATAATTGTGCAGAAGTCACAAAATAGACCGTTTTTCTTTTCTTTTTGTTTAACAAAACGAACCAGGTGAACTGTGAATCCCGACGTACTTCCAAATTTCACAAATTCAATCCGACTTCTAACATTTTGAGTACTTTTTGCTCAGCTGTGTTTATATAGTTGGTGAAAATGAAAAAAAATGTTTCATCAGATTGCAGAGGTTGTGCTGAAAAAGGGATATAAGACACTCTTTATTGCACATTCTTGTAGCCTCTGTATATACTGTACGTCTTAACATAGTAATGGGGAAAAAAAAAGCAGCCGA
The DNA here is from genome assembly GCF_019176455.1 of Solea senegalensis. NCBI lineage: Eukaryota > Metazoa > Chordata > Actinopteri > Pleuronectiformes > Soleidae > Solea > Solea senegalensis. Next base: position 31,034,537 of record NC_058022.1, on the reverse strand, counting down.
AATGCTTTGTGTTCTAAGTGTTAAACACCCATTTTTACATTTTGTGTTCCCACTAGCCACGCAGCAGGCTCCCATCTGTCTATTCTCTTTCACTGTAACAATGTGTTATTTACCTGAAGCTGTCAGGGTGTGGTTTAATTTGCTATACTCGGATTCATAAACGAACATGATTTCCCCAGTCCACATCACTGATTTTCTAATGCACTGCACACACACACACACACACATGCTATTGTGAGCTAGTTCTTGTTGAATATTGCATCTCTAAATCTGCAGCATATGGCCGAGACCACAAGGTGTTGTGGGACTACAATATGAAACCATCTGTCAGTGTGCTGGCACACATGCACAGCCAAACACGTACACATTAAAACAAACAAGAAAGAGGGGGCAAAAAATAATAAAATGCTGATGTTGCTGCTCCGTGCAGAGCGACAAGAAGCAGAGGAGCCAATGGAGGATGAGGGAACCATTCTGAGGAAGATGAGGCGTTTGACGGATTACTACGATATCCACAAAGAGATCGGGAGGTGAGTGTTGTCTTACATCCCTGCGCACACACACAGTGACATTTTTTGTGGGTTTTATTTTTGGACTTTTTTTACACATTAAGAAAAAGCAAAACAACTAGGGGATAGCAGGCTGGATAAAAAAAAAACAATACAAAAACACACACACTTTGGATTGGGATACTGCATTTGGTTGTATTGTTATTTTGATTATTTTGTGATTATTATGTGATTATTTGTGCGACACTAATGTGGATTATAGAATTTAATAGATACATAATATCTGTCACTAGAGCAAGTTACACAGCAAAATATGTTGTTTATTATGCTAATTAGGCCCAAGTGTCAATTGTGCATAGCGTTACCCACCCTTTTTGTGATTTGACCAGCGTCATGTTGAGGTTTTGCAACCTGAAATTCACACACATCCCCTGCAACCAGTCACCCATTGGACGATAACAGCCGTCAGCTACACTGTGTCCACTTACATGTGCCGTATTTGTCATCTATTTCACTTTATCAGAGAATAATTTTACAAAACTGACATCATGTTCTTGTTTAGAAAAACTGAAATTAGTGATTGAGACCATTAACTCCTCAGGAATATGTTGAGATGTTTTATATATCAAGAGAAAGGTAGAAGTTCATTTTCCCATGGACTTCCATTCAACTCAATTCACTTCAGTTCAATTTTATTCGCCGAATCACAACATACATTATCTCAAGGCACCTGATTAGCTTGAACAAGGAAACCGGAAGACTAGATCCATGAATGTCAGAACTATTTGTTGGAGAACAATGTAAATACTGTTGTATAAAAAATGTAATTTATGTTAATATTATGTATATAACTTCACTTGGACACAGTGACATTCCACGCTGCATCAAAGCTGAGGCTTGTGGGTGACATAGGGGAGGGAGTCATGCCTGCATAACAGCAGAGTAGACATTAAAGACAGATGAGTCACCAGCCTGAGCGGAGAGAATAGATTAAGATTTGTTTGGATCTGACTCGGTGGAGACGGGTGGTTACCTTGAGCTGTAGAGCAGTATGGACGCCACAGTAATGACGCCAAAGGCTGATGTGAGCTGGTTATTAAACAGAACGGAAAGAAAATTCAGATTCAGGTGTTTACTTCTCCTCCCCCCACAGAAATGCATCTAAAGAGAGTAAAAGTCAATTAGTGGTTATTCTTGCAAAGAGGAATTTATTATTGGAGTGGAGTAAAAGAGCAACGCTGAGTGTTCTGTTGATATGAAGTGCCTGTCGTCTTATTTTTACACCTTTTAAACACCATCAGCATCAGGCATGCTAACAAGTAAAACTGTGCACATTACTCTTTTTCAATTTATGGCATTTCTTAAATCCCCATTAGTATGTTTTGCACAAAAGATTGACTTTTATTTATGAATAAAGAACATAAATTAATTCCCCAGTTCCAAAAGAGAATGCACAGTCCGTATGATATTGTCTTTATTGCTGTGTTCCATTTACATCAGAACTTGGAAGTCGGAAAAGCAAAAATTATGTCTGGGTAGCCATGGTTAGCAATACCAGTCAGCACTCTACATGGTATTTTATGCATACAAACCATGCATCATCATGTCTACAGTTAAAAATTAAACAGAACTAATGCTATTAATGGAGGTTGGTGTGATGACCTTGTAAATTCCAAGTTCCGACTCCACTCGCACCATCACATTTTCCAACTGTGACCTTTCAGAATGGCTGCTGTGGAAATTCTAAAATCTAGGCAGTGACTTGTTAAAGGTTGTCAGAGAAGACTTGAGACTTTTGAGACCACAATGTCATTCATGATTTGATTGTGCAGGGGCACCTTCTCCTATGTGAAGAGAGTGACTCAGAAGAAGGGAAAGGCAGAGTTTGCAGCAAAGTTCATCTCAGCCCGAGGACGGAGAAAAGCTCTGGCCCTGAGAGAGATGGACCTTCTGTCTGAGCTGGACAACGAGAAAATTCTCTATTTCCACGATGCCTTTGAGAAGAAGGACGTGGTGGTGCTCATCACAGAGTTGTATCCCTTTTAACGCAGTCTTTGTTTCCAGTGATACAAGTTGTTGTACTTTAAATGATGTCTTATAGTGTTAGTGTACATTTATAATGTAAATAGCTGAAAATCTGGAAAATGTCAGAACAAACAGAGAAATTTCCATTGAGGACAAACATGTCTTTATGCCAAAAAAGGTCCTGCTGTTTCCTGCAGCAGCTTCAACTTTTATCAGCCTCACTGTCAACCAAAAGTGCACTTAAATGCATCTCAAGGACACTAAAGATCCAAAGCATTAATCCTAATGTCTTTTGTTCCCGGGGGGCATGAATGAAGCGCAGCACAGCTTTTTTTTACTCTCTGACTCATCACCGACAAGTGTAATTAGCTAAAGAATAGGCTGTGCGGGAGATTTTATGCTCATTTATAATTCATTTCTCATGCATCTCCCACTCTGATCCGTGCAGTCAAGTCACTCAGTCTTTTTTTTTCCTCAACTTGTGTGCGAAAAAGATGTCACGAGGAGTTCCTGGACAGAATGACCAAAAAAACAACAGTCATGGAGCTGGAGGTTTGTGTGCTTCTGCCAACCGCACTGCACCATCATTATGTAACACGGCTTTGAAGTTCACTCCCTCGATGTTCCTCCACAGATACGCAGTAGCATTCAGCAGCTTTTGGAAGGACTTGGTTATCTTCACCAAAAAAACATCGCCCATCTTGATATAAAGGTTTTTTTTTTTTTCATCCCACATCTAGTGGTGTAGCACATTTATAGAACCAAAAATGCTTCGGTGTGAAGTAACTAACATTGTGGCCTCTGTGTGCACATTCACTTCTAGCCAGAAAACATTTTAATGGCGCGTCCTGGCCGTGACCAGATTCGCATTTGTGACTTTGGAAATGCAATAAAACTGGAGGCTTCGGATCAGTACTACTGCAAGTATGGCACGCCAGAATACGTCGCTCCAGAGATTGTGAACCAAACTCCCGTGTCCACGGCAACAGACATATGGTGAGCCACCTGTTCACCCCAGCTGAGAAGTACTGTAGTTACTACACACAGTGCAGACCCAACGCTCCCCCTTTATTAAAATGTCATGTGCTCTGCTTTCCCACAGGCCTGTTGGCGTCATCACTTACCTCTGGTACGTTCAGCTGATCTTAAATGAAGAGTTCAAATTTTTATGTGTAGACACATTATCAACACCGACATCACTGAGCACACTGCAGTTTCCACCGTTTCCATGAAGCAGCTTAGGGCCTGGACACTTGCTATTTATTTATTTGTTTATTCGTTTATTTTGAACATACAACAGACAAAAGAAAACAAATGCAGATGCACATTCCACCTCATTGGTACACAAAATCTATCGATTTACATGTTCAAAAAGGAGTAAGTATAAACTTATTTATTTCCACCCCAATTTCCACAACTCAACAGCATTTACATAATTTTATTTATTTAGCTTCCTGCTTGCCAATCCATTCATTCATTTCTTTATACAATATCCATGTTCTCTTATACTGTATGTGTTTTTTATTATTATTATTATTATTATTATAACATCTTATAATTTGCGATCACTTGTAACACAGCATGGATAGAAGATAAATGTATTTTAGCCACCTTAAAGTCCAGTTTCATGTGGCAGAAATTGAATATAAAGTAGTTAACTTACACTAACTGAATTGTTGTTTTTCATTACTCCTGAATGAGCCATTGTTATTTATATCAGGAGTTGAGCCACCATTTTGGACAATCAGCTTTTAACAATAGCCCACAAACTAAATCTCATGAGCTGTGATGCTAACTGTCAAACTATAAAGAAAAGCTTACTAAATTTAATTTCTAGTAGGAAAGGGCTGTCTAAAGGTCACCAGGAGTGGATTCTTAAATCTGTTTTTCCTTCTGTCCCTGCTAGCAGCAATGTTATCAGTAAAATCAAGTGTTCCAGGCTGACTCACCAAGGCTCTGGGCAAAGTCACTGCTTATAATGTATCAGAATTTCATAAAGCTGCACTATAAAAATGAAATATATCTGGATTTTTTTTTGTTTTTGTTAATTTTTTTTTGCAGTTTGACTGGTGTGTCTCCTTTCGCTGGTGAGAACGACAGGGCCAGTGCCTTAAACATCCGTAACTACAATGTGGCGTTTGAGGAGAGCATGTTTTCTGACTTGTGCAAAGAAGCAAAGGGGTTTGTCATCAAGCTTCTGGTGGTGGACAGACTGTAAGCATCTTGATTTACTTCATATATACTTGGCTGACCATAGTTCACATTTAACGGTGTCAAAACTGCGTCGTCATGAGCATGTTTCCTCCTCCTCCTCCTCCTCCCAGGAGGCCCAGTGCCATCGAGTGCCTTCGTCATCCTTGGTTCAAGGTGAGCTGTCATTCATCTGCCGCCAAGTCATATGCTGCCAAGCATCAAATATTTCAAAGTGTCATTGGACATTTATTTATAGCTTCACTACGTTTAATGGTGTGCTTTTTTTGCCTTGCAGTCGCAAACAAACAAGAGCATCAGTACAGCGATGCTAAAGCAGGTTTTGTCAAGAAGAAGATGGCAGGTAAAGCACTGCACCTAAAAACTCTTGTAATATCGCATTAATGTTTTTATGCTTGATTGAGGTGGAAAAGTTATCAATAAACGGTATGTGTAAACATTTGTCGGTGAACTATCTTTCAGTATTCACGTCACCATGGTTGGAAACGCATAAATCCTCATTTGCTTTCACAAAATCTTTTTCTAATTTGATTCAATTTGTGATACATTGACTCAGCTTAGAGTCATTCACATAAAATAAAGAAATTAACATCTTATACTGTCCTTTTGTTACCTTTTTTCAGCGTTCCCTCATCAGCTACAAGGCCAAGATGGTGATGCGGTCCATACCGGAAGTCCTGAACGACTCATCCAGTCATGTCTCTATTGCCGTGGCTCGGCATTTAAAAGAAGGCTCCCCACAACTTTCCTCTTCCTCTGATTCAGATGCAGATGTAGATGAGCTTCCCTTCATTCCTATGCCATTGTCCATGGTGTTCTCTGGCTCCAGAGTCTCCCTTAATGAGATCCCAGGGGATGAAGATGTCACTGGATGGCCCAGTGTTGCAGCTAATGGAAAAAGAAAGCAGGACAATATGGAGCTAGCAAGCACAAGAGGAGGGGCTACAAAAAGGTTGGCAGATGAAGGGGAAACCCCAAAAGGGGAGAAAATGGAGACAAAACGAGTTGGCCTTAAAAAGGGATCGAGTGTGGAGTCAGATGAATCAGAGACAAAAGCAAGGAGGGGTACCATGAGGAGGGGAAGCTCTGCTGATTCAGCACTGCTTCTCCACATTGACCCAGAAAAGGAAGACAGCAATGAGGACTCAGAGAAAAGTAACAGTCTGAAAAAGTCAGTTTCTATGGAGCTACCCAATCGCAGCCCAAGCCCTGGGGCAGCAAAGTTAAGCCAGGAGGATTATGCCCTAAAATTAGAATTGATGAGACAGCGGCTGCTCAGGGGGGGAAACATCGACAAAAAGATGAGCGGCCTGCGAGGACCCTTGTTTGAAACACTTGGTATTGAGGAACAGAGGCAAACAGAGTCTCTTGATCGCAATTTGAGGAGATCTAGAGCCGGACCATCAACAATCACCAGAGCAGCATCTTCTGAGAGTCCTGTGGAGGATATTCCAAAGACCAAAGTTTTTCGCAAAAGCTCCTCCTTCACTCAAGGGGACTCTGAACCCATGCCACTGCACCGCAGGTTTGGAGCTCCCTTAGAGATCCCGTCTATGAGCAATGCTAGCGTAGAAGGGAAAAAGCTCCAGGAGGCAGCCTCAATGTCAGCACTGACAGAACAAGCAACACTGGAGTCTACTTCTACTTCCCCAACAAAGAGGACTTCCTTTACACTTCCAAGACCAGGAGTGGACCAACAGAACAGTGTGCGAGAACATGGAGACATAGACAGGATGACAAAGAGTAGGACCAAAACTCAGTTAGAACAAGCACATAGAGTAGAGACCGAGTCCACATCACCCTCTCTAATCACTCCAATAATTGTGGTAGAGGAGGAAGATGAAGCGGCTGGTAGAAAAGAAAAGCAGGAGTTACATAGTGACAAACTTTCACCTGCTATTACAAGTACCATTCAGGCTGTCACAGTGCCAGTTCAAAAATCTGCTGAGACCCCAATATCGAAGGACCCTGCAGCTACAGGGAAGCCAAATGGTACAACATGCACAGATGTCCCTACATTGCCTGAACATCCAGCAGTATACGCCAAGGTAGCAACTCCTGACCAATCTCCTGCTTGTTCATCATCAAATACTGATCTTCCTACCGCCACCCGTCAGCTTGTGCTCAGGACAGATATCAAAGACATTGATTCAGAAGACGTCTTTGAAGCTAGGTTTAAGAAACGGGAGTCATCTTTGACTCGTGGACTCCGAAAGTTGACCAGGAACAAATCAGAGGAGAAATCCCCGTTATTAAGTCGTAAGGCGGTTGAGGGAGGTGAGGACATTTACAGGCCAGGTCCAAGGGGTGCACCACTTGAAATGGTTGCCAAGGGACTACAAGAGAAATCTAAATCTGTTCAGGATTTAAGGGAAGACGATAAGGAAACAGGCCTTGGTCGAATTGGGAGATTTTCCTTGCGGGCAAAGAAATCGACGACCGCTGACAAGAAGGGTGAGAAACCAAAGGAGGAATCTGCTGTAACCAAGAGGGTTTCATGGGCCATTGGGCGTAGCAAGTCCCTGGATACAAAAGAGCCAAGCAGCACAGGGCCACAGAGGCAGGTAGAAGAAAGTGAGCAAAGAAAAGATGAGGAGTCATCGGTTTCTGCTATGAGGCGCAGGTTTGAGTCCAAAGTGGCAGGAATTTCTGCCAAGATTAGGCCACAATCTGAGGAGAGAAAGAATAAAGATGCTGAGGGAAGTCAAAAAGACTTGGTGCAAAAGGACTCCAAAAAAGTCACAGATTCCCCTATCCTCGCAATGCGACAGAAGTTTGAGAACAAAGTGGCAGGATTATCCTCAAAGATCCGTAGTCAGTCTGAGGAGAGAAAAGGAGAGTCTGAGGGAAAGAGGACACCCTTGTTTACGCGCCATCGTCATTCCCAATCGGAGGGACGTGGACTCCAAGGAATGGGCATCCCTGAAAATCAACTGGCACAACAGGCTGGCACTGGTGCGTCCAAGGAGTCAAATGAATCCGTGTCTAGCTTCCATTCCGAAAAAGGCTCAGAGAGTGACAGGCGTTCACGGTGGGACAGGTGGGGGTTGACAAGAAGCAAGAAAGAAAAAACCCCTTCCCAGTCTGATCTGTCTTCATCCATCCCCAAAGAGGGGGCTTTGTCAAACAGTCAGCAGTTCATCCGCTCTGCTTCAGATTTTGCTCCTGTGTTCCACATTAAACTGAAAGACCACATCTTGTTGGAGGGAGAGTCTGTCACCCTCAGCTGTCTTCCAGCAGGAAGTCCACATCCGGAAATTACATGGAAGAAAGGTATCATACCTTGGTGTTACTTTAGTTTACAGCAGAAGCTGCAGTTGATTTGCCTATTATATGACAATTCTTCTATTCCAGATCGCAATCCACTGGAGGTGGATGACCGCATCAGCCTGGTCTCTCACCCTGATGGCAGGGAGCTACTTACCATCATGAAGTCCTGCCGGAAAGACACTGGAATTTATGAGTGTGTAGCTACCAACCCTATAGCTACCATCACCACCTCCTGCACACTATCCATAGCTTGTAAGTTAGTTTTTTTGTGTAATTATTTGTTATATTTTGTTATATAGAGTATATATATATATATATATATATATATATATATATATATATATATATAATGCAAAAATAGTGAAAACTATGGGAAATTAACCCATGAACTCCAAAGCTGCTTTTACAACTTTTACAACTAGAGGTACAGCTCCTTTACTTTTCATGGATATACAGTAATGATATTCATTCACTCTTTTACTTTGAATATGTAAAGTGAATTAATCTCAGACAGAATTGTATTAGCATCTAATATTAAACATATAATACCAACAAATCAGGAAAATATACTATTTGTTTGATGTCAGATGCAGTCAAAAGCATTTGTACATTAATGTTTATGCCTCTGGACTGTGTGTGGTGTGAAAATTTACTTTAGACAGCTTATTTTAGACTAAATGGGGAATAGTTTGTAGAATGAAGGGCTGACAGTATTTGTGTCATGCTACAAAGACCTCACAGGTTTTGTTCTTTTATAAGTGTCTAATTTCTCTACATCTTGAATCTCAATTAGCCTAATTTGTGATATTTTACAATAAATAAGTAAATAAATAATAATCATAATCATAGAAGTTAAGTTTGTTTAGAAAAATCTATTAATTTAAATTAACAACCCCTAATGACAGAAAGAAGGGATAAGCTGATACAATACTTAAGTAATCACTGGATCTGATATTAAATTATCAGTTATAAATTTAAGTAACAAATTATTATTATAAAAGGCAAACATATGATCCAAAACTCATTCAGCAAAGACTGTAGAAATGTGAATTGTTTCATCTTTCGTCTTTATTGGAGCATAATATTTGTTATTTGGCTGGAACATTGTGTTTTTGAGACGTTGAATACCCACGGATGTGGTATCAGTATCAGTATTGGTATTGGTATCAGACAAGAAAAATGGTATTGTACCATCCCTAACAGAAAATCAAATGCGGTAAATGTGGTAAAAAACCTTCCACCAAATGACAGTGGAACAAAAATAAAACATTACGTTATTATGTTATAAGCTTCTCCACACACACAGAAGTGCGGCCGAGCACACAGGCGAATGAATCCAACAAAACAATTTATAATCTTATTAAACTATGCACGTCACTGGGAAACTCACACACTCTCAAACCACACAAACGAAAAACTGTTGGAACTCTGGAGACAAAAATAAAACATACTGTGCCCACAGGAATATCTTAATTTTTTTTTTATAACTTAGTTTATCCAGGGCTGGTTTTACTTTGTGTATACATGCACATCTGCCCACAAGTCTGTAATGTGTTTCAGCATGTAAGTGTACACTGACCTGACTGTACTCAATCTGCTTATGATGTTGAAGGTGTCCCAAAACGTCCAGGAACCCCCGAAGTCCCCCAGACTTTTAACAACACAGCTCTGGTCCTATGGAAGCCAGCAGACACTCAGTCCCCGTGCAGCTACACGCTAGAAAGGAAAGCAGAAGGTAAGTGAGTGTGTAGAAAATGGCTGATGTTTGAGTACGTTGTCATTTTGGTGTTTTTTTAAGCTACAGTCCCTGTGTTTGATGTGGTATCACCACCATGAGCAAATGTTAAATTAAACTAAATAATTCAAGCTGCGGTGTTTAAAAAAAGCTCAGACAATGTTTGGCTTTGCACTGTTAAGTGGAAGACGCTCGGGGAGGGGGGACTGCTCCCTCACAGTTCTGTGAGGGAGCAGTGTCTGTGTAGACACTGTTGTCAAAGCTGTTTGTCATTGTGAGCGAGGAATCGCCAGTGTCACAGTGAGGTGGATGAAGAGGCCTTGCAGACTCTGAGTGAATATTAATTAAATGTTATGGTCCCTCCAGATTGGATTAGAGCAGATTTAATCCTGGCATAGGTCATGTGTGCCAGAATGTCACTGATGTAGGTCACCACATAATAAGTCGGTTTTATAATAATAATAATAAGCACATCAAACACATATACAGTACACCACATTTTCCATTGTCATTTGAAGTGTTTTGTCATTTGTTTTACAGTGTTGCCATCTAGTGGTTGTACATGTGAACTACATGTTATCTGCCTATGGGTCTTAACACTTTCTGTTTGCCAGAGCATTTGAGAATCTGCAACACTGACCTCCAGTGTAATGAAATGTAATGTCATTTGTTGATGATGCTTGATCTTTGTATTGTTCAGGATCCTTTAGCTTTTAAACTGTGTTAATTGCAATGTAGGAATAAAATGAAGATTGTATCAGATGCACTCCTTACATTGCTGTGTCCTCTGTTCTGCAGGAGATTCCAAGTGGACGATTGTGGCGACCGGTGTAATTGACTGCTACTACAACGCCACAGATCTGCCAGCATGTGGCACCTTCAGGTTCCGCGTCTGCTGCGTCAACAAAGCTGGACAGGGGCCACACAGCAACCAGTCTGCTCCAGTCTGCCTGGACTCAGCAGGTATTGTAATACACACTGAAACATGGAGTTAGGTGATGGACACATATGTTCAGGGAATTATAACTTTATTTAGACAAATAAAGTTGGTGAACAACAAATTAATAACCACACAAACATTATCATCCCTGTTTCTCAGCGAATTGTGTCAGTTAAGTCTGTTTGGTAAATACATTGATGTGAGCTGAAACTTTGTATTAAATCAGCCCATATTTTAATCTAGGTTTAATCTTTTCTGGTGGGAAAATGAAGTAATCAATGACTTACGCCGACAGGAATGTTTAATTTTGCCTCAGAAATGTACAATGATGGGATCAAATTCGGTATGTAAAACAATTTTAGATTTGTTTGGAAGGTTTATTTGAAAAAAAAAAAGACATAACAGACAAATAACGGCATAATAAGAAGAACAACAATGTATACAAATATATATGGTAGAATGACATAATATATAATTATAATTATCATTCATATAGACATTGCAAGCTCTCACTAGTTTGTCCATTTGGGCTGCTGTAGGAACTAGGCAGGACAACTTGCTGTACAGCAAGAAGTACATTTAAAAGTCTTATTCAAAGGCTACCAAACCAAATGATTTGTATTCTAAAGCACTTACACACAGATACTAACATACATATCTTCAGTTTCACCTTTCAATGTTATCTAGCCATGCTAGCTATGATTTATAAAGCTATTTAGCTTGCTAGTTGTCTATTCATACATGCCTAAATATGCAGTACTGAGAGGGGACTTGTGTCTTCACAGCTGAGAGTGTATCACCCATTGTAGCCATTGTGAAAACGGTCCCAACACCACCAGTTGTCACCTCCTCAGTGATCGGGCCTCTGTTCAAACCAGTCCAGTACAGTGCTCCCAGGATAACCGTCCCCACCATCACCTCCACGTCCACCTCTCCTAAAGACCCCTCACCTGTGGTGGTCCCGCCCATACCTGCGTCCTCTCTGCCTCCCAGTCCTGCAGAAAAACCTTCACCAGCATCGTCAGGCACGGCAACTGCAGAGGCTCCAAAAACAAGCTCCGGTCTTCCTTCTTCACCCACGGTCAAGGCACCTCCGCCGTTTGTCCTCCCCAAACCCCAGAGTCCAGTCAACGTGGTGACCCCTATGACCCAGACCCCATTCATATCACCCCCACCTCCTCTTGTCACCCCACCCTTGACCCCCACAAAATCAGCAGTGGCTTCTGTGCCCACATATGTTCCCACCGCCACCATCACTGCTCGTGTGGCGCCAACTCCTGTCTCATTTACCCCCCAAGTTCTCCAGGCATCCAGCCTGAGCCCCATCGGTGATGGGTCCAGTACCCCCACCAGGGGTACCCCATCAGGACGTACCACACCCTCTACTGCTCTACGACAGGGGGTTCCACAGAAACCCTACACTTTCCTGGATGAGAAAGCCAGGTGAGAACAACACTGGGAAAAACCTGATTATGTGGTGTCTTATAAAACACTTGCTTATTTGCTCACTGACACTGAGAGTAACTTCTCAGGTAATAAAGTTTTATATCATATGACAACAAACCATTGCACTATCAAGGGGAGAGGTTTACAAATAGGTGGGAGTAGTACAACAAAACCACCAAAAGTTACACACTGCAGCTTTATTATTGTATATTTTGTGTTCAGTCTGAACAGTTAATGAACCGTCATTTGATTTCACCCCCCCAGATCTTCTGAGTGCAGTCTTTAAAGTCTGCAGAGAAATCTGCAGTAAACAGATTCGAGGAGTTGCTGATGCACATAAAACAAGTTAATTACATTTTATAGCCCTGTGTTCTTTTAGAACTCCCACCAAATTGAAACTGCCTTTCTGGGACAGGTTTATCGATCTGTGTGACTTAACATCGTAAATTTGTATGTCACTTTTCTAAATCCATATTATTTTCCTCACAGCCTTGTATGGTTAAACTCTGGTTTTGATTTTTTTTTTTTTATCTGCCAGAGGTCGGTTTGGAGTGATCCGCGAGTGCCGGGAGAATGCGACAGGCAAGATCTTCATGGCAAAGATCATTCCCTACAGTCAGGAGAACAAGTCGGACATCCTGAAGGAGTACGAGATCCTTAAGTCCCTTCACAATGAAAAGGTGATGTCACTGCACGAAGCTTATGTCACACCGCGTTACCTGGTGCTGGTGGCAGAGTACTGCACCGGTAAAGAGCTGCTGTACAGCCTCATCGACAGGTAAGATGGCTGATACGTTACCACATCCTTAGAAACACGATCTTCTTATCTACTCTTTACAAAGGGAGTTCTGGTGGAATAGGAAGAATAATAATGGAGAATAAACACATTGAATATTTTCTTGTTTACTTTTTTGACACTTTTTTGTAAAGTTGTTTTGAGTTTGTGTGCTTATTTTCAACGTAGTCACTAAAATCAGTCTGCAGTTTTCCCAATGAAGTAAATCAGGAAGTAACAGTATGCTAAATAGCCACCCGAGGGCAAACGCACTGGTTGCAAGAGAGAAGTACCACGTGAAAATGAGCTCCCACTTCTCACTTGAATTATAAAATCCTTAAACATTTCCCTGAGGACTTAATGGTCTCAAACACTAGTTTCGGATCTTCTACAATAGCACATGATGTCAATTTTGGAGTTTGCGTTCCCATTTAGAAGAAAATAGACGATAAAGTGCGGCACATATGAGTGGACATCAGTGTGATGGACGGCTGGCAACATGTGGTTTAAAGTTGTTAACATGCACTGGCGGCCAAACTGCGATTCTGGAGGCTTCAAAATCAGAGTTCATATTCTTATGGGTAACTCCTCAAGAAAATGTCATTATAAATCAAGTGAGAAGTAGAAGCTAAGTTTCACATACACTTCTATTCAAGCGGAGTTCTTTCTGCAACCATGTGGGGTCGCCCCCTGGTGCTGATTCAGTCCTGCTGTCTGTGTTTCTCTTTTCAAACCAGAAGACAATATTTAAATGAATAATTTGGTTTGAAGACAAAACTAAAATGTTGCACAAATCACACCTAAGGTTCCGTTACTCTGAGGACGACGTGGTGGGGCACCTGGTCCAGATCCTACAGGGTGTCGAGTACCTCCACAGCCGCCGTGTCCTCCACCTTGATCTAAAGCCCGACAACATCATGGTGACCAACCTCAACGCCATCAAGCTTGTGGACTTTGGCAGCGCCCAGAGCTTCAACCCCCTCAGCCTCAGACAGCGGGACTCCAGAGTAGGAACACTGGAATACATGGGTGAGGACAAAACCTTTGAAGGACTTAAATTTATATTGAAGCAAGCAGTATTTGTAACATGCTTTACTCTTCTTACTTTCCAATATTCTGACACATTATGGTTCAAGCTCCTGAGATGGTAAAAGGAGAAGTGGTTGGTCCTCCTGCAGATATCTGGACTGTTGGGGTTGTCGCCTACGTTATGTAAGTAAAAAAACGATATCTTGAGAATATGTTAGACGGCCTTTTCTGGCCTGAAACTGAAGTTTGGAAGTTGTTCACGCTCTCACACCAAAGTTCAGCATTTTATTATCTCATGGGGACTCAGGGGCTACTTACTTACTGAGTTTTTTTACTTGGGAAACCCAAATGAATGATTTCAATCACTGAGATAACGTTTTTGTGACTTGAATTTTTTTCTATGGACTTTGGTGTGGGAGAGTGAGCACTTTAATGTTATAAACACATTATTAAGATATAGATTTAAGCAGGTTTTTATGGGGTGAGGCTTTTGCTATGTGGCCAAATTCTGCTCCTTCTGGCAGTCATGTAATCAGGGAGATAACAACTATCCCTTTAAAAACACAATGACATCAGAGATGTGATAATTTACAGATTGCACTCAGTTTATTGTTTTTGACACATTTTACAAATTAACTACTAATTTTTCCATCTATACTATGTGTTTAACAACCAGGCTTAGTGGTCGACTGCCCTTTGAAGATAAAGACCCTCTAAAGGTTGAATCCAAAATCCTGATGGCAAAGTTTGACTCAACAAAACTGTACCCAAATGTGTCCCAAAGTGCCTCTGCCTTCCTCAAGAAGATGTTGAGCAGTTACCCGTGGTAAGTGCCGAGAAACGTTTGAGTGAACAAATGTACAATTAAATGTTTATTGAAGTGGGCTTGAATGAGGTGTTAACCCTAAATACTATGATAAGGTCTGCAGCCTCTTAAGAATATCGTTGTTGCTTGTCTCACAGTTACACAAGTTGCTTTTCTGGCTGTAAACTGTACCAATCACTTTCCTGCACCAAAGTCACTTTGAGCTAAAAAAAACCCACAGATTTTTGATTTTCTGTGGACTTTGGTGCAGGGTAGTCCAACGAGAAAGTGCTGTGGGCGTAGGGGTGCAGAAGCCTTGAGCAGCAGGTCCCTGGTCCGGTTCCAGAGAAGCGAGACCGCTCAATCCCCATTTCTCTTCTCAATATACAGAAATATCCGTCTTTATCTTAAACAATCACTTCCATGTGTGTGCATTTCTAGGGCTCGTGCCACGATACGAGACTGCTTCATGCACGCTTGGCTTCAGGATTCCTACCTGATGAAGCTGAGAAGACAAACACTCACCTTCACCTCCAACCGTCTCAAAGAGTTCCTGGTGGAACAGCAGTGCAGTCGCACGGAGGACGCCACAAAGCACAAAGTGCTGCTGCGCACCTACCAGAGCACGACGCAGCCCCCGACGCCTGGCACTGCGGCGCGTGTTCCCAGCTGAAGTGAAGCGACGGTGCAAGTGAACAACCGCACCGGACATGGGTTTGCGGCGCCTCGTTCTGCCGAGAGTGAAGCAGAACATCAACTTTCGATGCATCTCAGCTCCTCTGTGAATAAGTGCTGTGTGGAAAATGTCAGCCTGCAAAAAAGAGAGGAGCACACAGGAGATGTGCAAGACAGCTGCTTTAAAGCTGTAGTAACAGTAGAACAGGTTTGAGCTCTCAACACTAATGGGATCCTGAGGTGAAACAACAACACTAAGAGGAGAGGAAAGAGCAGCACACTGCTGTGACGTCTGAATGATTCACAAACTGTTCATCCACCGAGAGAACACGGGCTGTTCTGGGGCTTTTTTTTGTTTTTTTTTGTTTTTATCGATTGCACAATTTCTCAGTCGTGCGGTGAATTCTTAAAGTGCACATTAATCTTTGGTTTTTCAACAAAACACTGGTCATCCACACTGCACTACTGCCTTTGTGTCACGAAATTTAGTAGTAAACAACTCATGTGAATGTATCATGATTTAAGCTGCTAAATTACACATTTTAAAAGTCCAAAAAATATATTTTTTTTGTCTTGAAATTGTTTACTTTTTTTCCATGTTAATTTATTTGCATGTGTGTATGTATTTGTGTGTGTGTGCGAGTGCGAGGAAGCATTTTTGATTCACTTTTCAAATTGGCTTCGAAGCCAAAAACAATAAGATTTTTTTTTAAAAAGAAGAAGTGTGTTTGTGGTCGGTGTTAGGATTCACACAGTGAAAATGATGTGTTTTAGGGTGAGTTAGGACTTTGTGGTGAAACGTCTCGTTCTGTGGTTTAAAACTCAACTTTTTACCTGTGATACAACTCTGGAAAGCAGTCTGTGATGTAGATAGTGTTTTCTTTTGAAAAGCCACACTAAAAGTAAATTACTGTGCTGTTGTTTCTCAGTGTTACCCATCAGTTGGTCTGGTTGCTTAAGTCACGATTGCCCAGTTAGTGCCTAAACCAAATTAACATCGAAAACATTTATCATGTAAATGTTACACCTGGATTATTTGAATAAAGCAAAAAAAATATATAGTATTAGGACTTGCATAAGAGCAGACATGCATATAGATTCTTATATATACATTTATACAGGCATACATACAGTACACACAGTCCTTGTAATAATAGAATGTCTTGTGTATTTGCTCTTTCACAGTTTCTTTTTTTGTATGAATTTGGACGGTTGACGATTTGTAAATGTACCAATTTTGCGGTGTTTGTATGTGGAAGATTTGAAAATGTTTTTATGACATAGTACGTATGTAATAAACTATTGATACCGTTAGGGAAATGAGCTTGTTTCTGTTAAAATTTGTGATTTTACAGTTTTTATCGCTTAAAGTAATACAAATACTCCTGCTCTGACCTTATTGTCCCATAAAAATTAAAGTCATGTGTGAGTTTAAAAATGTTTTACAGCATAAATATGTCCACCATCAATCATATGTGTGTGACAGACAATATTATTATACTATTTAATAAGCAGGATTGTCTTCTGACAATATTTATGTCATTATTATTGTGTCTGCATTATATAGTTTTGTTGTTATTTACTTAATTTGAATGTACTCATGACAACATTAGTCTTTGTGACAAAAAGCAGCTACTGGTAATGTTAGTATTATCAGAACTATTTCATCTTAATTATTCACACTTTCAAGTTTAACTTTAGATGTTGAAATTAATTAACAAATTATACAAAATAATATAAACAAATCAATGAATCCATAATTGATTGACTACTTAATTCATCTTTAAGTACTTTAATAATTGATTAGTATGGTGAATTTTTATAAATGTTGTCACTTGAATTTTTCATAAGCTGTATTATTTTTAAATAAAATTCAAACTAAGTGAAGAGGAAAGCTATTTTTAATATTTGAGCAGAAAGGAGCCCCAGAGACAACACTTGTGAGACGCTCCCTGACCGAAGGCAGTTTCAAGGAGACCCAAACTGGGCGTTTCTTCACGGCTACTCCCACTAAAAGTTTAGTTCTTACTCTTTTTTTGTTGTTGTTTGTGTGTGTGTGCTACTACATAACGAGCAAAGCTGTACATGGCTATAGTTGGCTGTCAGAATGTAAAAGGAACTCATTACACGTACTGACATGTCTTAAAAGTTACCACTTTTACTTCTGCTGAGTCTAGTCTGTCAATAAATGACGCTTTAAAAGCTCCAACGTCAGCTATGTTCACTCGTAAGACGGCGTTTGGAAGAACTACATATAGTTCACGATGCAAAAGTGGGTGATAAGTGTCCTTCGGTGCGCGCCAAGACAAGTATGTTCGACTAATACGCGTACTGCAGCTAGCACGTTAGCTTAGCTAAGTTCTGGGTAACTTTATTCCATGCAACTTTAAGGGACCGTCGTCAAAGTTGCAGGCGCCTACAGAGATAGAGTGCAGTGTGCGGTCATTCCTTCACTGTGCCACTTTAAGTGAAACGGGGAGCCTTGAAACCTCCATGTTTGTATCTTGAAAATTGTGAGCGGAGTCGAGCACCATATTGAATCAAAGTTGCCAACTCCTTGACAAATGTTTAGTAACTTTTGGACTTCAAAGTTGAGCGGGCAGCCGAGTGGACGACGACAGCCGGAGAGTAATGGACGCGCTGTAGGCGAATTGTTGCGATGTTTCCCGAGGCGCTTCGACTCCGATTTTCTTCATGTTAAGTTGTTTTAATGCGGCGCCGAGTGAGCGAGCTGTGTCTAACTTTAAAGTGTAAGGTCAGCACTCTGGACCAGACCTGGATGTGATGGACAATCCGTCCTCAGTGATCACACAAGTCAGCCGGGATGAAGAGGGCAACAAAGCCGCGGCAGAGAGGGGTGAGTGACTGCATTTTTTTTTTTTTATCCCGCACTTTATGTCAGAACAGGAACAGACAGACAAACAAACATTAAGGTTTGCAGCGGGAACAACTTTGAACCAAAGTGGGGGAACTATAGAAACAGCAGTCTGCTTCACAACAACAATAGGAAGACAACTGCTGCACAAACACGAGCAGCGGGTTCATAAAAGTGACGGGAAAACAACACACTGTCACTTTTCTGTGCTCTGCATTTACAGTATGGCTGCTGCGCTGCGGCCCTTTGGCCTGTGATGAGAGTGGAGGAAGTGACGCGCTCGTGCACCATGTACACAGCTACACTCTTCTAATAATGAAAGCACAATAACCTTTAAATTATCCGCCAACTGGTTGTGGTGGTGATATCGTATGACATCAGTCATCAAGTACAGAACAATTGCTGCGTTTATCATCTTAAATATATAATCTAGCACACACTTTTATTTGTTGAAAACCTTCACGTTCTTGCCACTAGTGCCATATATATATGTTAAGATAAATATAATATTTATATAACTTGTTTTAATATCCCATTTGTGTCAGCTTTTGCTAATCGATTAATTGCTTTGAACAATTATAACAAGCTCTCTGAGTTTTAGGTATTTCAGGATTCTTTGCTCCATATAACAAAGAAATCTTTAAAACTGAATTATATTGTTTTTTTGGTTCAAAACAAGACATTTAAGAACATTTCCGTTTAGAGGTTTGGGGGAGAAAAAAGTTTGATAAACTTTGTGAAATGTTTTGGAACAAACACTAACTGATGAATTGAGAAAATAATTAACAGTTTAATTAATTTCGAAAACAAAGACAATATTAAGTTTTGTTTAACTAACAACTTTTGTGTTGTTTATAACTTTATCCATTCCTCCCAAAATGGCAGCCGATCAAACACTTCTTTAAGACATATAGAAAATGGAACAATCATTAACAGAAGAATTCAATTATGGACAGTGCTTTTGTCATAAAAGCAAGTTGTTGTAATGGAAACGATGCATTTAATGCAGTGCTACTCACCGTCTGGCTCAATGTTAGCAGCTAAAACCAAATGGAGAAAGATATTAGCACTGTTTGCTCAAATATGTGTTTATTTTATTATAATTCATACAGTCATTGCAATGTTAATACATGTTTGTTTTTTTAATATCAGGCCTTCTGTAATCTATATTTTCTTTCTATTCACATAAAACGTATTTTACACACACACTACAACAACAAAATTGAATATTCATAAACTAACATACAAAACAGAAGCTAGACCACGATGACAGATGAACTTAACCAAAGTTTTACAAGAAGCTTAAATCAGGGGCAATAACAATGTCATGATTCTCCTAGTAATAATCTCCCAACAAAACTATATAACGCCCATATTTCTCACTGTCTTAACGCAACAATTCTGTCATCTAGGCCAAAAATGTCTTATATCTAGGAGGTGATTCATGTTTTTTCAGAGAAATAATAAAGATAAATACTTTTCAAACTTTAAGTAGCAGTAGATGCATCTAAAATAAATGAACATTCAAACATGTAAATAAAGAAAACGGTAAATAAATAATCTGTGCAAATTCAGCAGGCAGCAGTGAGTTGTCGCAGTTGTAATACTGTAATAGTGTGTGTGTGTTTTGGTACTGTGACAATACGTTTGTTAAAAATAAAATAAAATAGTTACTAGATATTTACTAAATGTAATCTCTTGGCCTATGTTTACCTGTATAGTTTAATTTCTAGATAATTTCCCCACATGTTAGATGAATTACCTTTTGAGATTAAAAGAAATAACCCTAAACTCTGCTGTTTCTCTCTAAACTAAATCATTGTCCTGTGAGATTTTGATTATCTCTGTGAAACCTCTTTTTTTTTTTATCAGCTGTGTGTAGATTCCATGGCTCTGCTACTGTACACAAACCAGTGACATACCCTCACAGTGTGTGTGTGTGTGAGTGCAGGTTACTGAATAATCAGGGGACCTTGTTGTCTGTTGTCGTCCCTGAGAAAAAGCAGCAGGAGAACAGGAGATTTGCAGCCACTTCCCTGTCTGATATTGGAATGATACGGACCGTGTTTTGAATTTGAAGATTAAACACGATGTATGTGAGCAGATGATCAGAGTCAGCTGAGCGGCGGCCTTCGAGCAGTATTTTGTAGAAGACTAATCTATTACGTAACCTCGTCCCCAGAGATTTAAAGGGTGTTTATTCATGTTGACCCACAGCCTCAGACTCTATGTGTGTGTGTGTGTGTGTGTTCTGTTGGGCCTGAAGTGAAGAGGGTTTGCTCATTAAATGCAATTAAATGAAAACAAAGTTGTTTAAGTTGTGGTTTTGTTGTCGTGTCGGGGCTGCGTTAACACAGTTTTTGTTATTGAGTCTTCCGCAGTAAGATGATTTTAGGACTGAATCAGGTCATGTATTTTTGGGGTGGCGTTTTTGTGACTATTAGCAGTGTTTCTTAAGAATGTGAAACTTAGTTTGAGGGTGAAGCTTGACCTAAGGATTTCAAATTTGGGATGGGTCCAACTGAAGCTAGGGTCTGTACTTTGTTTTTGAAGACTTTTTTTTTATTATTTCAAACTAACTGTAAATCTTAATGAATTGTGGCTCATTTGTCTGTGTTTTCCTTTTAACCCAAGAGAGGCAAGGTTTGCTCAACTGACACTCACCAATCTTTTTAAAAAGCCAATTAGTCTTTTTTTTTTACTGGGAAATTTTATTGACACATCAAAGCCCAAGATCCACTTTACAGACTATTCATTTTAAATTAGTTACAAGTCTTAAAATAGTTGAATCCTTTCCTTTTTAGTTCCTTGATGAAGGCATCAGTCACATTTGTTTTTTATTATTTAGATGCATTTGGAGTTAATTAGAGAGAGAAAGCAAAGAGAAGAAGATTCTTATTTGTCGTGAGTTTGTAGACGCCACACAAATTATCCAGATTTACGGCCCGACTGAAGGTCAGGAGTGGGAGAGGACGAGGAGGACTGGAAGTCGGGCTTTACAGTGAACTGATAAGGCATCTGATTACCTGATTGTGAATGTGAGCATGAGCATGCTGTGATAAAATGTAGACTGAATAATTCATTATCTGCAGGACCGGAGGCGACATGTTGAGGCCTCCTGAAATCTGCTGACACTGCGTTTAATCGTTCTTAATTTGACATATTTCACATGATAAAAACTGTTCACTTCATGATCGAGTACAGTTTGTAAAAAGTCTGATCTTAGTCAGACTAAGACATAAAGGACAAGATACAGAGGCAGAGGCAAATGAGTCAATCTTCTCCTCTGCATGTGTACTCAGCAAGTTGTCTTAATCAGACTAAGGCTTTAGTCTGACTAAGACATGTAAATGTAAGGCATGTAAATGTACTTACTGGTTATACTCTTCCGGCTTCTTAAAACCAATATGCTACTTTCAGAAAACAGTGATGTCATAATGCCGCCTCACTATTGCGCTTGCATTCGTTGGCTTCCTCTTCTTGTGTTTTGGAGATTGTTTGGAGTTTTTTGCTTTAATATAACTTTTAAAATGTATTTATCTACTGTATGTGATAGTAAACATTGTAATTTATACTTATTCAAATATAGCTCAATGTCCCCTCATTTCCATGTCGATCAGGTGTAATATTGAGGATAGCAGATTTCTTTTAAAGGACATAAATATTTTTGGCTCGTATTCAGTAGCATGCAGTTGTAAAAATACATCCACACGACACTTTTCAGATGCTTTGGTGTTGTGATTGTCCACTCAGGCGGTCAGTTTAGTATGCTTTTGTTAAGAAGCTCAGAAGATACAACATAACATCACTGTCTTATTCTACTGATTGTTTCAAGTGGATCTGAGGCCAAACTCTACTCACAATGACCTCTGCCCGACTATGCAGTAACTATTTAAACCATCTGATGAGCTTCAAAGCTGTATATTTAGAAATGGAACACGTTTGAATGGATTTGAAGTGATAGTCCCAGTATGTGAACAACTGTATAATTCATTTTACATAGAAGTAGTTTTGTTTTCATGGCCGTAGAATTAGCCTTCTCTGCAGCCCAAAGTGACAAACCAGCCAGAGCATGTTTTTCCATTTGGATGTGGAAGTGTATTATGCAAATGAAGAATAATATCCTTTTCTCCTCCATTTGTTACCGTCTGCGCTCTCACACTTGGACGTCACTAATTCTTACACTCTGCACCGTTAAATGTTTGTCATACACATGTTTTAAAATAAAGTCATTCACTGTGAACCAAGGTTAATCTATATAATCTATAAAAATACCCTCTGGGTGGGATTGCAAATCCACAATTACAGTAAGTGACATACAGGATTTTCATATGCTCATGATTCATCTGTAAGATCAGTCAGGTGATGTACAATATATATATTAATAATAATCCCTTCTTAGCCAAATGCCCTATCTTTCCATGTCATCCACAAACGATATATTAGGACCCTTTTTTATAAGTCAATGCTTGCTCTGTGTTTTGCAGAATACATGTAGTCATTTTTTTGCCGTGTGATAAAAGGCATGAACCGAGACGTGACTCGAGTCTTGAGGAAGGCACTGAGGACACAGGAGTGTAAGCTCGAAATAATGGAGGCCGTACAGAAGGAGAGTGAAGCAGGCAGAGAAAAGGGAAACCAGGAAGTAAAGTAATAAGGATATTAGGGAGTTAATGACACCAGATTCAGATTCCTTTGATTCATGGTTTATTTTATATGTGCCCCTACCTGCTGCTGGAAAAGGCAACAAATTAAGCTAAAATGAAAAACTAATCACCCACTGACTCCTGCTCCACTGCTACACGATGGCAAGCAGCTTCCTCCACTGATACCCGCCTGTTTCCTCTTCCTGTTTTTTGGCCTGAGCGCGCCAGAGGCCAGTGTAGGGTCAGACGGGGTTTGAATCCACAAATGGCGGCATGCTGGAGCAGCGGAGAGCGAATGAAAAGAGGCGTAAGAGACGGACAACGGGGGGGGGGAGTTGCGCGTTTGTAAAGCAGTCACGTCCGGACGGACAGGGAGAGGGAGCGCGGTAAATAAAGAGACCGAAACAAAGTCCACAAAAGTGTGGACCAGCGTTAATCGGAGGTTTATGGGACGCAGACAAACATTTGTCAGCGTAGAAATAAAGATAAACAGCATGTTTTTTTTTCTTTTCGATTTCTTGCTAATTGATCTTTAAGCTAAAAATAAATCCCCAAACATTTTTTAGTTGATGTCATTTATTGATGCTTCCCCTAAGAAGATATTTAGTTCAGTACACTGACCTCGTTTGATGAAAATGTGTAAATCCAGTTTAGCAGTTATTTTTAGCATGTTGTCTTGTCAATGATTTATAGGTGCAGGTCCAGATAAGACCGTGTCTGTGTGCAGATCCGGAACACGGTCCACCTCTGCTTTATGACAAAACGAAAAAAAACATCCTTTCAATGTGAAACATTATAAACAACTCAAATAAGACTACAATGTTTCTACTACAATTCCAAGTATCATTGTTACTTTTCATTTTGTTGTCTTTATAGTTCTAGTTAAAATAGCATTATGTAACCCTAAGCTGTTACCCCACATGTTGCTACGTGTATAGTATACATACGTGTACTGCCGATGCATGCATTTCTCATTTTATTTTATGAACAGTCATGTGACATCTGCCCTCGTGTGTCCGGCACATTCCATAATAAACGTATGTTGCACGTGGAAAAAGAATGAGGAGATATTTCCTGTGGCCCAAAATGTATTTTACTACAGATTTTTCTCATTTTCATTTGCTTGTCAAAATATTGTTATGGTTTTTCTGGCCTGAAATAAAACAATATATTCTGTATTTTTAGTAGGAGAGATTTAAATCAACACAGCAGGGAAATTTTATATGGATGTCTCGATACCACTTTTTTTGTGTCCAATACCGATACTGATATCATAGTATACCGATACCAATGAAGATGTTGACAACACATTTATGCCGAGTCATTTCAAAGACATAATTCCCCAACTGTGTAAAAAATATTGTTCTCCCAAATAGAAGAAATAAACAGCCCAAACATGACTCTGCTAAAAT
The DNA here is from genome assembly GCF_019176455.1 of Solea senegalensis. Taxonomy (NCBI): domain Eukaryota; kingdom Metazoa; phylum Chordata; class Actinopteri; order Pleuronectiformes; family Soleidae; genus Solea; species Solea senegalensis. The sequence goes on along the minus strand of NC_058022.1, from coordinate 31,010,184 downwards.
GGTTTTGCTGATTTTTTTTTAATTTACATTTTTACAGTGTATTGTATCAGATTTTACATTGTTATCTGTCCCATAACTGATCCAGTGATTTCAATTCCCATCCCTAAAGTATAATGAACGATAATATGAAATACAAGACAGAAACACTATCCATTTTACAATATAAACAATTTAAAAATGACTTTTTGTTAGCTGCAGGTCATTGAACTACACTTTAAAAAAACAAATTAACAATTCAAAAACGATTTTTTTGGACATCTCATTTGATCTGTAAATATACTTGGTTGCATAAGTTTGATTATTATTTGAATTTTTTTGTAAATAACCTCCTTTTCCTCTGCTCTGCAGGCTCTTCTCCCTCTCTGTCCTCTAAGAAGCCCAGGAGTGGAGGCCTCTTCTCCAGCCTCTTCTGCTGCCTGTGTCGGGACCAGCCCGAGCCCACGCCAGTCAACAACAACGCCCCTCTGCTGGTTGAAGAGAATGGAACTGTTTCCAAGGTGTGTTTTCCCCCACATTACATCTTAGTCAGTAAACGCGCTAATTTGACTCAAATATCCCATTGGACACAACAGCTGACTGATTAGATATTGTGGTTCAAAGGATTACATCACTCTGGATTGATTTAAAGGCGTGTTTACTTGTTTAATTTACTTTTAAAAGGTCAGTTTACAGTTGAAACATTAATGTTATCATTCAATACCAGATTTTAGCTTAAAGCTAAACACATTATACAGTAGCAATAACATTTACACACAAAACATGAGAGAAAAAAACTGACTTACTGACCCAAATGCAGCGCAACAATATATTATAGCACAACCCAGCATAGACGATGTTCTGGTGGATCTAATTGAATTTACCAAATCAACGCTGACTCTTCCATGACCCAGCTGAGGATTGTGTCACAATTAAGTGTGTGAAACCCCAAAGTCACAAAATAACATATTTGAACTTGCTTATGAAGGAAGCAGTGGATCAACAACTCTTGTGTGGCACGATTTAAAATAGCTGATTTAGTGAGCGGATAATAACCTTCAGTTTACAGTTGGAAAAAAGGCCATCTACCTGCGAGGAAACATGCTCTTAAGATATCGTAGACGTAAGTAGGAAACAATTACTCGATTAATCCGTTATTTGTCGATTACTAAATGAATCGTCAACTATTTTGATAATCGGTTTTCAGATTTTTCATCGTCTTAAATGTGAATATCATAACAAAGAAATCATTCAAACGGAATGATTTTGGGGTTTTGGACAAAACAACAAGACAAGACATTTGAGAGCATCATCCTTTCCAGGTTTGAGAAACTGATCATTGTGAAAATAATCGTTAGTTGTAACTTAAGCAAGTGTAGAATTTATTCGGAGGGCCTTTTGTGATGTAACAAGAATCAGTTTTTTTTCCATTTTTGTCCCTGCTGGTTCATGGAAACAACAGTCAACACATAAAACCACACTTCAAAAACCCTGAATTGTCACATACATATAAGGGAGCTTTTTCAGGTTTGGTTCACCTCCAACCTCCACCACCAGAACTTATTAGATTTTCTACAACACGTCAGTCTCGTGGCCACAGTTTTGTGTTCATTTGAGAGTTGACGCGCCGATTATTACAAAATACTATTGTTATTGAATTACTTTCAAACCTTAACCACCTGTTATTCTGGCTGTACGTACATATGTGCTGTTGTTCTCATGAGTGTTTTGTGTCGGATTCACATCCAGGTGAAGCCGCTGCTGCCTCCAGTGAAGTCAAAAGACTCTGGGAAGATCTGTGTGGTCATAGACCTGGACGAGACGCTAGTCCACAGCTCTTTTAAGGTGAGAGTGTGTATGTGTGATGTCCAGGAATGCTAAATCTCTCTTCCTCATATTTAATTAGGGGGTTAATTATGTTGATCTACATTTCTGTCATTGCTGGCAAATGGTTCAAATAATCTGAACTATCTGGTTCTTAGAATAAACAGTCGCTCCACCGTGTACAGTACGCACAGCTCGTCGCTACCTGCAACAAAAAACACGTTATTTTCTTATCTTTCAGCCTGTGAACAATGCCGATTTCATCATTCCAGTGGAAATTGATGGAACAGTACACCAGGTAAATCTGTTGTGATATCTGTCGTTCACTGATGAGTGTGCGAGGTGCTGTCAGTGTTAAAAAAAAAGAGAGAGTTGAAGAGGTGGCTGCCAGGAACTGGAAGACATACCATGGGTTTGGGCCTGATTCAAGTAATCCAGGATAGGTTTGTTCAGACAAGCACAGCCTATTCCGGATGACTTGGTTCAGGAACGCTGCCCCCAGTCTCCCGACGCTGCAGAGAGAAGAATCTACGTGGAGGAACTTGAAGAAAATGTATCATACAGTTGTTGTTGTTGTTGTTGTTGTTGTTTTTATTTGACCCATAAGTAACAGCCACTAGATAGTGTGCTGTGTCCTCGGGCAGTTATGGGATGTGCACAAACGTGTTGCTGGTCTGACAACTGCTGTGTCTCCCAGGTGTACGTCCTGAAGCGGCCCCACGTGGACGAGTTCCTGAAGAGGATGGGAGAACTGTTCGAGTGCGTCCTGTTCACCGCCAGCTTAGCCAAGGTTTGCGCAGCTAATTATCCGCTGACGATTATCCCTGAAAATCCATGACCGATCACGACATAGTTGTGGAAGTGGAAGCTGAGAGCACGTGGATTTAGATGTGACCGACTCGGGCAGGTGCACAGGGGGAGGCGCAGGATCGGTCGGACACATCATTTTTCTGTTGTGCCTCACTGTCGGTGATCTCATGTCGTCTGAAGTGTGAAAGAAGGGAGTTATAGTACAGTTTGTCTGCTGTCTCACACTCCAGCTGTCACTGCTACTCACTCTCACACACGCACACACACACCCACATACGCACACAACTTCCCCATTGTCTGTGTTATTTTATAGACCTAAAACCAGTTTGGCTAATTATGTCAGAGAGAGAGAGAGAGAGCACACAGAGGGAAGGATTCATGAAGTTTTGTAACTGCAGAAAATCCTGATTATTAAGAAACAGAGGATACTGAACAGAATACTGACAACAAAACTAATTGGCTGAGATACATGTGACCACAGGCCTGTGCTGTTTGAAATGCAAAACCATAGTCAAGTGTTGATATTCAACCCCTGTGAGTCTATTTCACGGCTAAGTCTTGTATTTGTTTGTGAATTTAATCGATAAGATATTATCTATTTGTAATGATGTCATGTGATGACATTTCCTTAACTCAATAATTAAGATATATTCACTTCATAACAACATATTTCTGGAGAACCCTGGGGGAAACAAAACAGTATGTGTTTAATATGTGGTATGATATTAAAAATGACCATAATGTGTCATTAGAGTTTCAGGAAATGTTAAATTGAAATAGTGGCTTTACTGAAAATGGTAATGGTGCAGTTTATTTACTATTAAGGTAAGGAAATACAACGCTGTGCTGCTTTAAAGCTCCAGTGTGTAATGTTTTTTTGGTATTCAATCACCTGATTTAAACACATTTATTTTTTCATTTCTCTAGAATGAGCCTTTTATATTTGCATCAGGAGCGGAGTCAGCTCTACTTATGCGGCCATTTTAGTCCACCACATTTTTTTTACAGTGGCCCAAAATGGACAAACTACATGTTTTCAGTGTTAATGCTGAGGTTTAATGTTTAATTATTATAACGTGTGTTCATTTTAAACTTCCATGAAAATAACAGCATTGGATTGGATCAAAAAAAGTCATTAGTAGTTACTTCTCTCAAGAAAGAAACTAGTCTCCATGTAAATTAACTATTGAGTTACATTTATTTTAATGTTCAAATGTCAAATTTGGATAAATGATTCATTTTAATACAATAAATGATAAACAATTATGAACTTGTACACTAATCTACACTATTTTAATGCTGCTGTGGGACAGTGTGAGACAAGACAACCAACACATTTGATACGTCATTGTAGATCATTACTATGTTTATAATAGTAGAACAAAGAAATGCAGCGGATGTGCTTCTAGTTTGAAAATGCCCTCCCACCTCTGCCTCTGATTGGCTTACCAGGAAATTTAACCCCGCCTTAACCAATCATCATCACTGCATGTCGATTGAAAATAATTGACCTTTTAAAGGTGCACAAGTTTTCTTCTTCTTCTTCTTCTTCTTCTTCTTCTTCTTCTTCTTCTTATTATTATTATTATTCTTTGTATTCACAGTATGCAGACCCTGTATCTGACCTCCTGGACAAATGGGGCGCCTTCCGCTGTCGCCTCTTCCGGGAATCGTGCGTCTTCCACAGGGGAAATTACGTGAAGGACCTGAGCCGCCTGGGTCGCGACCTGAACAAGGTCATCATCGTGGACAACTCCCCGGCCTCCTACATCTTCCACCCCGACAATGCAGTCAGTGTCCTGTCGTGCCCTCTGTTCTGTGTTTGTTTCAGTGAAACCACAAAAGAAGTGAAGGGTGAAACAAATCCTTGTGTTTTGTTTTTTTTCTTGAATTCTCCCACAGGTGCCCGTGGCCTCGTGGTTCGACGACATGTCCGACACCGAGCTGCTCGACTTGATCCCGTTCTTCGAGAGGCTGAGCAAAGTGGACGACATCTACACGGTCCTCAAGCACCAAGGCACGGCGAGCTAACGGCGCTTCCGCGTCCCATCGGCCTCCGCTCGGAACCCAGTGTCACTGCCAACCACAACTCGGCTCCACCACCTCCTCCATGTTATAACAACAAAAACAACAAAAAACAGATTCTGTCTGGGAGTCTTTGGCTGCCACCTGCTGGCCAGACAGAATAATGACCACGTAACAACAACAACAAACCCCCCCCTCCCCACATGAAGCAGCTTATGTGCGTGAATGGATGAATGAATGTTTAAGGACATGTGTCACTGGACTTCACAAAGTTCAACTTTTGAACAAAAAAAAACCACAACACAATAATCCATGAGGATTATTATGATATTCCAGCATCAAATAAAACGAGGAGGAAATGTCCTCATGTAGGAGAGCGAAATTAAACTTTCTGCATAGGAAGAACTCTGAGAAAATTAAAAATAAACAACCCATTCGAAAGTGAAAGTGAAAGCCTGAAATGGACAATAATGAAAGGATTTTTTCTTTCTTTCTTTCTCCTGAAAACCTTTGCGAAAGGAAAACAAACGTGACACCGGCGGAGGAGCGTGGATTTCCCGTCATGGTATAGAAATTGACGAGCCGTAACGCTTCCACCTGTGTTGTAGATGTCACAGACACACAGAGAGGACCAGGACGGACTGTGCAAAAGAAAAAATGCTGAGTCGTAACAGAGGCTCTGTTTCTACTTGTTTTAAAGCCACACACACACACACACAAAACTTGAATTTCTCACAGCATTTACAGACTGTGTTTGAGCAAAGTGAGTCAAGAAAGTTTTTTCCTCCTCCTCCTCCTCCTCCTCCTTTTTAATGAAGCGGTACACATACGCTGGAAACTATTTCAGGACTTTGTAACACAATGTGTGTAGCCGGAGAGTGTATGTGTGTGTCTCGAGGATTATGTGAGGTGTTGTTTTAAATTTGCTCGAGATTTAAAGGTCAAATCCACCTAAACTTCCTGTATGATCTCTGTTCGTGACTAAACCGTTGTGCGATGATTCCAATGCGGCTGCAGCGAAGGTTTAACACCCATTTGTGTGTGTTTGTGTGAGTGAGAGGCTATTTGTTTTTAGGGTGGCAGATGTGGAGTTACCATAAACGCGGAGTCTGTGCTGCTTAATCGATCAGTTCTAAGGAGCAGCCTCAGACTCTCCGCATGCATTGACAATGCCGCGTGTTGACACTGATGAATGATCCTCGACAGAACAGGAACGACAATTAAGCAGGTCCACCGTGTCGAGAGCTTATCTTGTTAATTTTCTATGTTTTAACACCTTTTTTTTTTTTTTCAATCAAAATTAGTCTGTTTCCTTCTCTAAATAATTACTGATTTTAATGATTTTTCGGCCCAGGAGTCGTCTTCTCATACAGTATTTACACTCACACGTTCATTTTTTTTCTTCATGCAACACTCGGTCGCTTACCTCGTGTATTAATACATGTATGAATCAGAAACACCAGCAGCTGACTTAAAAAAGAAAAAAAAGAAGTATGTCGCCTCTCTCAGCACGCAACAGGCTCATGTGTATTTTTTCATCTATGACGTGTCTCACTTAGGTTGATACATGTTTTATTTTTTATCCATTGGCAAAGATTGAGTATTTATAGGAACTTTCAGTCATTTGATAACATGCAAAACAAGTGTCGTGTCACTACGTTGGGCCCATTTGCTGATACTGTACTTCTTACACATTCAGTAGATATGTATATTTTGTTTTGCACAGTAATAAAAGCAAACAAATGTCATTAATATATGGAATATTCACGTTACTGTACTCATGATTCAATAGATGTAACCTAATTTCTTTTTTTTGACCTTTTCGTTGTTTTATCATACCAAATTATATATTATGGACTTTATGTAATGATGTCATTTTCTTTCCCCATAAATGCTAAACGAAAGTTGGTCCAAGTGCTGTTTTATCAAGTATTTTTTCCTTCTTCTCTGCAACTAAATATTTGTGCACACCATCAATGATGAAAATCTGAGAATAATTGACAGAAATCCTAAAATAAAAGGTCAAAGTCCATTGGAGTATATGTAACTTGTTTTTTTATTATTATTTCTCCTAAATACAAAGAACATTAGCATTCAAAATAATTTCACACAGAAACTGATCCCATAAATTAATTATTAACATATTGAACTGTATACACCTTTTTAATAATAATTTGTCATCATTGTTTCAGGGTGTTGGCTCTGTTCCAATTAGCTTTAACTTAACACAAAAACAAAACTTGAGACACTGAGACCTAAAGTCTTCCAGTCATTGACGTGTCACGCTGTGAACCTCTTCTTCAAACTTCTTCAAAAGCGTGTGCCGAGTAGGGGAGGGGGCGTTTCTGCGATGCGCGTATCGAGGCTTGCTTCATTTAGGGGAGGAGCCAAAAATGATGACGTCTGAAGCCTCGCTGCCCGGCTGTACCACGTGATTGCTTCGGGAAGTGGTTCGGATTTTGCCGCGAGGTTTTACAGCTAAATAGACCCCTCAGGCTCCATTCAAAATGTGGGTTTTTGAAGGAGAGCTGCTGTCAGTTGAGAGTTTGGATAGTTTTGGAGTCAGCGAGGCTCATCATTGTCCAAGTTACACAAGCATAATCTGTGCCCTTTTCCTAGTTCCACAAGCACTTTCACTGTCCTCTGCCTGATTACGCCCATGCCATTTTCAGAAAAACATTGCACAACCTGTCATATTATGATATTACCATTTTGGGAAGATTTACACACACAGAATACATTCAAAAAATGTATTAAACACATATGTATAGAAATTATTTGGTCATACATTTTTTGTAATTCATAGTCATTTCTAACAGAAACAAAACAGACACAAAAATTCAATGCATCACACATTATGTGGTAAAGATACAGCTGCCTGTGATTATACACTTGGCCAGTAGGTGGTTTCGTGTGCACATGAAGCTTCGAGAAATGAACCCTTTCTCGAACCAATTGGCTCAAGTGGTTCAATGCCTCATGAGGCTTCATCTCACCATCACTACGTCCCATCTTTTGTTTGACCTGAACCTTTGTGCTTTTATTGTGATAAGGAAACAAGCATGATGTTGGGAAAAAAAACGACAGTAACAATTTTTCAAAAAAGTTTCAAGTGCTTAACACAGCAGCCATTTTGAGAGGTCATAGTTGGAGAAGCACAGGTGTAAATAATCAAACTAATGACACTTTAATGTATTAACCTTCTTTTGAATTAACGAGTGGATGAAAAATTACTTTTGGGCCAAGTGTCGACACAACATAGCATATTCTTCAATTCATTAAATTATGTTTGTTTTTTGAATCTTACTATGTTAATGTTAATATTTACTTTAAACTGTTACTACACTCTTTAAATATGCAGTAAATTGTAAATACCTGCCAGATATTGAAAGTTCTAAGTATTCTGGTGGGGAAAAAATGGGCAAAAGCACTTTCTTTTGTTTTTAAAAGGACATTTTTTGGACTGAAACTGCCCCTGACTGCCTGAACACAGTCGTCGTTAACGTGATGAGTCACACCTGTGCTTTTCCTGCTTCAAACATGGACCCACCGAGTCATGAGTGTATGCTGTGAATATGAACACGCTGTTTCCTGTGTGTTACCGTGGTCGTCATGCATCAAGCTCGTATGGAATCATATGATATTAGCTTTTCTGTCAGTCAGCCACGACGTTAGCAAACAGAGGATAGTTGAAGCACGGATTTTCATTTTTGGAATGCTTCAGTCGAGTTCGGGATGTTTAATCATCAAAGCCAATGGGTTTGAGGTATGGCCCTTCACTCACTCACTCACTCACTCACTCACACATCATTTTTCAATGGAATGAAGTAAACCTATTTTTTACCATGTTTTGCAACCAGGCTTCAACTGAATAATACCAGCTGTCAATCACACTGGTGTCCACTTTTTCCTCTAATTGGGAACATTATTTACAAATTTAACACCATTTCCTATGTACGAAGAGCTGAAACTAGATAGTTAGTGCAGTGACTTGTTTGTCAGTAGTGTTTACTGATGTTATAGATCAAGTCAAAGCTCATTTTACCACAGACTTCCTTTCATGGGGGTTTCTTTTTGCTACCAGCAGAGTTGCCCCCTAGTGGCTATTCAATATAATCTACCTTTTTATATTTACATAAGGTGAACTAGATCTATTTAGTGGCACAGGAGCACAGCACAGTATGGCTTAGTACCCATTCAACGTGGGAATAGTCATCGCTGCGTGGCACTGCGGTGACTTCGTTTTACACGCGACACACACACGAGTGAATAGTGACTTAGTCATGCCATAAGGTGAACTGTAGTTAGTTTTTCATAAGCAGTTATGGAGGCATAAGTCCGACCTTTCTGCCTTTTGATTGTCACGTGTAAACCTGTTGAGATGTTGAATGATTTCTGGTACGTGCAAAACGGAGATCAAGTCCGATGTGAAGGACAAAATTAGCACCGAGGCTCTCTAAGTGTCTTAAAATTTATTAAAAAGCCAATGGAAACAGAGCAAAATGCTCCGAGTTAAACGCCTATGATGAAGCCGGTGCCTGAGTTCTGAGATTCAGCTGCTTCCTTGAAGAGGAAAAGGGAAAGTGCAGAATGCTTGCTTTGCAACAGTACAGGAAAAGTAAGGCTGAATTTGCTGTCAAAGGACAGACTTGTGGATGGATTCGAGTTAAAATGGAACATTTTGTTCATTTCATACAAAATACCTGTGTCATTAAGTGGGGGTGTAGATTTTGGTCCGGTAGTGACATGGTAACGCCCCCTGGGCAGGATACGAAGCTGTTCACCTCTATAGATATGTGTGTGTGTATATATATACGAGACAACACCTAAATCAGGCAATATGTCGGTGAACTCGTCTCTTCAGCGACTATTTTCACCAACAAAACTAGTAAATTGTGTGAGCTACACTGCAGGCAGAGAGACCGAAGCACCAGACCAGCTCCAGAAGCCAAACCCAGCATAAAGAGTGTCGGTGAACGTAGTGTGGAAGGTGTGCAGGTGGATGAGCGAGTCAGAGGAGACGGCGAAGAAGGACAGCGTCCCCGCAGGACAGTCCACGAACACCGCTACTCTGTTCGGGCGAGTGAAGGAGGAGGTGACTGGGCTGGTCGTGAGCTCGTTGTCGTGATACGCGAGGTAACTGCCCTCAGAGCAGACGTGACGGTTATTGTGTGTGATCGTGCATCCCTCAACATCAGAGCAGTACAGAGCCCAGGACTGAGTGTTCCTCCCAAACCAACAGTCGTCGCCCTCTCCCTTGCGCACGATTCCTCTGTAGCTCACCGACACACAGGCGATGCCGCTCCAGTCGACCTCCCAGTAGCAACGACCGGTCAGAGCATTGGAGCACAGCAGCTGGGGCCGCTCGTCAAACCTCTCGGTGTGATCGGGATACCTCAGGGAGTCGTCCACGTATGTCACCGTCCTGGAGTCGTGAGACACTTGGAGGTTCGGGTTCAGTGTGTTAGTGTCAAAGGTGTGCTCAAGGAAATCTGACGGAGAGATAAGACGCGACAGGTGTTGATGAGGGATTTTCCATCGTTAAATCATAAAAAAAAAAAATCAAATCTAAAATCACTTACACTTCCTCAGACCTGGCCTCAACCAACGGACAGTGTCAGGCTCCAGCCTGAAAGAAGAGAGTTGTGTGTTTGACAGATTAGGAAGCGAATTAAGGGCAGAAATTGACATTTTTCTGTCCTAATTGGACCAAAACTGGAGGGAATAATGGCCAAACCTGACCTGAACCCAACATGGGTCCTAGATTTAGTCTGAGCCCAACAAATACCCGTCAGTCACAAGTACTTCATCTGAACACTTCAACTTTAACAGCCATGCAGGAAGCAGTTCTAGCATTTATTTATTTATTTATGGTTACAGCAAGCAACAAAGGTTGCATCCAAGAGGAAGCAGCTAATAACCCCATGAACACACAGGTACACACACTTTAAGAGTTATCACCGAGTCATAGCACAAAATAAGTTAATCATTCAAAAGCTCATAATAAAAACTTGTTTTTTTTGTTTGTTTTTTTTAAAAACTAACCATCAGGTCTCAGGGTGAGAGGAATCCCGATTATTTGTGTTATGTAAAATCTTTTCTATTTGGTCGTTTTGTAACCACTAAGGTAAATCAAAGTTTAACCCCTCAGAGTTTTTACCTCAGAGTCTCCAGTGCACAGTGAGGACTCTGTAGTCCCACGGACAGCAGCTGCATTCCAGAGTCCTCCAGGTTGTTGTTACTCAGGTCCAGGTCTCGCAGACTACAGGACTCGGAGCCGAGGACCGAGCCCAGAGCTTCACAGCTTCTCTCTGTGAGGTTGCAGCCGCTCAGACTGCAAAGATGACAGTGAACCAGACGCATGTTTACCTGTGATTGCCTTTTAATGTGAAGTCTGGAATTAAAGATTTGACAAAAAAAAACAGAATTTGGTCTAACCCGAGAGTCTCCAGTGCACAGTGTGGACTCTGCAGCCCAGCAGACAGCATCTTCACTCCAGAATCCTGCAGGTTGTTGTTGCTCAAGTCCAGCTCTCTCAAACTAGAGGACTTGGAGCTGAGGACTGAGGCCAGAGCCTCACAGCTTCTCTCTGAGAGGTTACAGCCACTCATTCTGGAGGGACAATGGTGAGGAATATAAGAAGAAAACTAATCTTGTTGGCATGATGAATACATAAAAAAACCTGAACACTTACAGAGCTTTGCTTGAAGCTTTGACCACGAGCAGCAGCCGGGGAAGAGCCTCCTCTGAAGCCGAGTACTTCTTCAAGTCAAACACATCCAGGTTTTTAGCGGATGACAGTAAGATGAAAGCCAGAGCTGACCACTGACCAGGAGACAGTTTGCACATGGAGAGACTTCCTGCTCTCAGGTACTGCTGGATCCCCTCCACGAGAGAACGATCGTTCACTTCATTCAGGCAGTGGAACAGGTTGATGCTCTTCTCTGCAGAGGGCGTCGCTTCGATCTTCTTCTTGATGTACTCGATTGTTTCCTGATAGGTCCACAAGCCACTTCCTGTCTGTGTCAGCAGCAGGCCTCGAAGGAGAGTCTGATTTGTTTCTACTGACAGACCCAAGAGGAAGCGGAGGAACAAGTCCAGGTGTCCATTAGGACTGTGTAAGGCCTCGTCCACAGCGCTCTGATAGAAGTGTGTCGTTGCAGACTCGTGTTTTCTTGCTTCAGGCATCTGGGAGTTTGATTTCTCCTGCAACATCAGATTAACTCCAGAATTAATGAAGGTCAGATGCACATGGAGAGCAGCCAAAAACTCCTGAACACTCAAATGGACGAAGCAGAACACCTTGTCCTGATACAGACCTTGCTCCTCTTTAAAGACCTGTGTGAACACTCCCGAGTACACGGAGGCTGCTGTGACATCGATGTCACAATCTCTCAGGTCCGATTCGTAGAAAATCAGGTTTCCTTTCTGCAGCTGCTCAAAAGCCAGTTTCCCGAGACACTTGATCATCTCCATGCTCTCTGGACTCCAGTGTGAGTCCGTCTCAGCTCCTCCGTCATACTTGACCACCTTCAGTTTGGACTGAACCACCAGGAAGTGGATGTACATCTCAGTCAGGGTCCTGGGAAGCTCTCCTACCGCTCTGCTTTTCAACACGTTCTCCAGAACTGTGGCAGTGATCCAGCAGAACACTGGGATGTGGCACATGATGTGGAGGCTGCGTGATATCTTTATGTGGGAGATGATCTCACTGGCCTGCTCCTCATTCTGAAACCTCTTCTTGAAGTACTCCTCTTTCTGTGGGTCTGTGAACCCTCTGACCTCCGTCACCATGTCAACACACTCAGCAGGGATCAGATTGGCTGCTGCGGGTCTTGTGGTTATCCAAAGACGTGCAGTGGGAAGCAGTTTCCCCCTGATGAGGTTTATCAGTAGCACGTCCACTGATGTGGACTCCGTCGCATTGGTCAGGATCTTTGTGTTACTGAAGTCCAGAGGGAGTCGACACTCGTCCAGACCGTCAAAGATGAATACCATCTGGAACTCTTCAAAACTCCAGATTCCTGCTTCTTTGGTTTCTGTAAAGAAGTGATGAATGAGTTTCACCAGGCTGTACTCTTCCCCCTTCAGCAGATTCAGCTCTCGGAAAGTGAACGGAAACATGAACTGTACATCTCTGTTGGCCTTGTCTTCGGCCCAGTCCAGAGTGAACTTCTGCGTCAAAACAGTTTTCCCGATGCCTGCCACTCCCTTGGTCATCATCGTTCTGACTGGTTCATCTCTTTCAGGTGAGGCGTGAAAGATGTCTTCTTGTTTGATGGTCGTCTCCGCTCGGTGCAGTTTCCTGGCGGCCGTTTCGATCTGTCGGACCTCGTGTTCCTCGTTGACCTCTCCGCTGCCTCCCTCTGTGATGTAGAGGTCTGTGTAGATCTGGTTCAGGAGGGTTGGGTTTCCTGCTTTAGTGATGCCCTCAAACACACACTGGTACTTCCTCTTCAGGTTAGATTTAAGTTTGCCTTGACAAAGCGGAGCACGGGATCCTGAAGGAACAAACGAGACAAGTCATCTATAAATATGTGCAGGGTTGCGTACTGAACTTTAATACTTCATCGTTCGATATCACATTTCAGAAAAGGAGTTAATCTTTATCATTTATTTTCACAACAAACGTTTTGATTCCACATGATCATTCAACGGGATTTAATAGAATACCAATCTGATTTCGAGTGTTTTTCTTCTATCATGGAGATAAAGATTCCTGGCTTGTCTGGTTGAATAATTATGGACATGTGAATTAGAATAAAGAAAATGATTAAAACTATGTGGTAAATCAGAAAACGCATGTCTCATTGAATATACAAAGGAACAGATTTGGAAAAATATGACAATATGATATTACAGTATGTTAAAATGTATAGATTAAACTATAATATGACGTTAGGAATCACAGCCTTTGTCAACAATCAAAAACCTGATAATGTGTTAATGAGACTTTCTTATCAGCATCAGTGAGCCACTAAGATTGCAGCATCCTGAATTTTATTGTTATCTCTTTTTTTTCACAATTTAATGTAATTGGTATCTAAATAGTATTGTTCAGAAATCAGTATCAAAGACCAGATATCGGTACCAATAACGGCTGCAGAGATAAATCAATTAATAGTTTCTGTTTTAAATAATCAAAAACAAGACGATTGAGAACATAGACAAATAACTAATGGATTAATCAAAGTGTGATCATTTAATGTCCGTAAAACATTATGTCTAATGATATAAGTAAGTTTCTGCATGACAAGAATTCTTTGGACGAAATCCTCCTACCACTCTCAAGACACTCAGCCAGCTCCTTCTGCTTCATCTTCCTCAAGAAGTCCAGTGTGATCTTCAGAAACGCCTCTCTGCTGCTCCCCCCATTTTCACCGTCAAGCACCTCCTCAACCTCACCCCCAAAGCATTCTGGACTCAGGATCTTCTTCATCCTCTTTAGCTCACTCTTCACAAATGCAACCATGTTGTCTTCCAGCATCTGGAATGGAACGGAACAACAAAATTATAGAGCAAAAATGATTATCAGAGCCACTCTGATGATTCACTGAAAGAGCAGCATGGCGGTTATCGTGAGCAGAAGCGGTACAGACCATAAACACAGAGTCCAGCTGTGTTTGAGGCAGCTGAGCAGACTGACCACTGGGAACCTCGGAGCACCCCCACTCAAATCTGTGGAGGAACAATGGGGAAAAAAGCTGATTGATGTTATTTAATTCCAAATCGCGCCATAATTTGTCTGCAATATGAAGTCAAAACTCACAACCTATGCTCTCAGCAATAACAAATAACTAGCTAATAACAGTGGCTGTGTCCAATGTGTTAGTTGCGATAGGAGGAGGAGGAAACATAACAGAGGCACAAACGCTGTTACCACAACTCGACCAAGAGTCATGTCACCATGGTTTTTAGCTGCACTTTGCAACAGTTACAGTAAGAGTAAAGGTGCCGGCATTGGGGAATTCAATCTGAGCCTGATGTCAGAAATTGTATCATATGAGTGTCTGACAGCAGTTCATTCATTGCACAACTAACAACCCTTAAAAGTGACTAATTTTAGGGTCGGACTGACTCAAAACTGTGGCAAATAATTGGCTTAAATTGTAATTGTACATTGTATGCAGGAAATGGAGGAAAATGTTTTAAAAATGTGAACTTGAAAGAGGAACTAATGCCCTTAGCATGAATAAATACACGCATTCCTGCTCAGTTTCACCAGCAGCTAAAGTCATCAGTCTGGGTTACCTCAGACCAGTGTGAATGGGTCTGATTGTAAATGTAAAAGACGATTAAGGAATGAAGAGGATTTATTTCTGACATCACCTTTGATGTTTCCAAGTTGGGACGTCGTCACTCACTGCAGGTTGTCCCGGCCTCCTAACATGTAAAGAAAAAACAAATTTCCTTACAGTACATCGCCTTTTTTCTTTTAAATGCATGTTTAAAACGACAAACAATCTTAACACATCATAGGCAGGAGATAAAGAAAGAGTAAAATAAGAAAGACGATTACAATGCTCATTTGAATAAATTCAGTTTGAGGGGGAACAATTACAACAACTGACCAGCGTTAGAAACGCAACTAAAATTGCAATTTTAAAGTCTTACTTTGTCGTCCTATTGGCAAAGAATATTGGTGGCTCCATAGATTTGTCGCTGTTTGCGGACACACAGCTGGGTTCAGGTTTAGGTTTGGGTCCAGATACAGATGATTCTGGTGTCAGACAAGTCCTGAATAAGCAGTCACAGTGAAAGTCAGTTCCTCTGTCTGCAACCTTAGTGCCCACGTCACCTTCTGCGACAAAAACACATGCCAAACAAGCACAACCAGTACTTGTTCCGTGTCTAATGTCTCTGTGTCACTTCAGACTGGTTACATTTAAAATTTAGTTAGAACTTACTTCTTTTTAGCAAAGAATATTGGTGGCTCCATAGATTGGACACTGTTTGAAGACACACCGCTGGATTCAGATGACAGATTAATCCTGAAAAGACAGACATAAGGGAAATTAAGTTTCTCTATTAACAACCACAGTGCTCACCTCACCCTCTGAGAACCATAGTTTTCAATAAATACCCACCTATTTGTCAAGTAAGATTTGTTCATAGTAATGACAAATGACGTAATTAAAAATATAGTCCATTTAAAAACATGGACAGAACTTACTTCTTTTTAGCAAAGAAAATAGGCAGGTCCATTGATGCGTCACTGTTTGAGGACACACAGCTGGGTTTAGGTTTATGTTTTCGTGGAGACACAAAGAAGTCTGGTCTCTGACTCCTACAAGAAAGAGACGGAGGGACATTCAGTTTGTCTAGCTACAACCTAAGAGCTGATTTTGAGTTGTGGACAGATTTCGTGTCACCTCTGGGCTTCGGTCTGGCTCTCGTGTTCCCCACACAGAGTAGGTTCAGAGGCAGGAGCTCCCTCCTCTCTATCCTCGCTCTGATTCATCATCCCGAGATGATCAGCTCACACATACTCTGCGTACATTCACCTGTGGATAGCACATCCGAATATAAATCATCCTTTCATCCAAAGCTCTGCAACATCAAATCAGTGCAAAAAAAGGGCAGAACAATTAATTGGATTAATTGCTTTACAATCATAGGGTTAGGGTTACACTTCACCTCTTTAACTTGTCATTCTTGCATTAAAGTAGTTCGTATTTTTGACAGTATAATGTGGGTGAAGGTCCATCTTGTTTTAAATCTATAACGCAGAAAACATTTTACTGAAATTTGTTTTTTAAAAAAGGAACTTCACTTGCAATATGTGTTAGATTAGCCACATTAAAAACAAAAACCAAATCATTCAGCACTAACAGAAAATAAACAACTACAAAAACACTATTTAAGGGTCAAATGAAGGGGAATTAATCGTGTCTAATTCTTACACTTTCATTAGCTGGTTCTCTAAAAACTAAGCTTGGCCTTCACATACCATAAGGAACGTCATTCTTTTTTGTTAACATTGTTAGCTTACACATATGAACGTGAAACGTACGCATTTGGGTTTATAACAGAAACATTAAATTACTAAAAAGTGGGTAAAAATGTAATAACCCTTCTGTCAATAGTTACACACTGGTCCTTGAAAAGCCAGACTTAGCTAGCCTATCACCAGATAATGACATTTTGGAACGGAATGGTTAAACAACAGACTACGTTATACTTGATTTGTTTAGACACTAAGCATCATATTGTTTAACACACGTTTGCAATATAATAACGTAAGCATTCCTTTGGATGCAGAGTTATAACATGTAATGGACTATATTATGCGTGTCACCATCCTGGAGAGCACTGACCACCACTGCTCCTCTCCAGCGGTAGTCCGGTCAGGCTCAATCCGCGTTGTGGCTCTGATAGGAGTCACGGACCTACAGCACTGCTGCTACTCCAAACCTCTCAAATACACTCACAACATGGCGGATATAATGGATTTAATGTCGGCTAACGTGGTCAGTTCACCCGTTGACCTTCCAGTTATGGCACAACAATACATTAATAACGCCACAAAAACATGACAGGTTAAAAAGTGGGTCGAAAATTACCTCTGCGCCAAAGCATCCGTTCAGCGTCAGGTTTAGCAACGCTAACAGCATTTTAACCAGAGAAAGTGGAAAAACAAACACTATGCACGAGGAAGTGACATAAACTTTCTTCGCTGTAAAAAATGTGTCTACTCACTGTCAAACGGCTCCCAAGACAGTCTAGCTGCAGACCTGCACTGTCAGGACCCTTCGTTGCAGACCTGCACTGTGAGGGCTCCTCGTCAGGACCAGAAGTTGATTCGAAGCCTTTCAAAATAAAAGCGACCATACCGGAAGCACGTATTTTTCGTTCCCATTGTTTCTTGGATCTTTATTTTATGTTTACAATGTAAATATGTTTATGTGTATCCATGTGTTTAATGAAAGAGATTTTTTTTAAAAACCTGTATATCTTTCCAGTTCAACTGTATAAGGTGAAAAAACTCAGGAAAATGTCAAGATAAAAAACGAACAAAAATATTTACATATTGATTTACTTGTTTTTTTTATAAAGGCATATCTTATGTTTGTTTGCAATTATAACACCTCATAATTCATTTAATAATTGCTTAATATTGTTTGTGCTACGTTCTTACCTTGTGCTGTTGGACCACATGGAGGGTGTGAGGGTTGATGATTTTAAATGAACTTAGCTTTGTGTATTCAAAGTGAATTACTGAACACCTAGTTACATGACCCAGATAACCAATATCTTCTAAGCTGTTTTTTTAATGATTTAATTATTAGTGTTTTAACAACAACAACAACTTTTTCCACAATTTTTACTTCTTTTTTTTTCTTGTACTCTTTGTAATCAGAGCATGCCAAGTACCCTCGTTTGTATTAAATTAAAATAAATAATAAATTTAAATAAATTTAAAAGGCTCAAGAATTAATTCTTTCTCTTCCTCATTCGGATCCATGGTGTCAAACAGCTTTCCACTACACTGTAAAAAATGGGAAGAAAGTAAACACTGTAAAAAAATACAAGGCAGTGAGGCATCACACTGTAAAAAGAAAGTATAAGGGAAGAAAGTAAACACTGTAAAAAATACAAGGCAGTGAGGCATCACACTGTAAAAAGAAAGTATAAGGGAAGAAAGTAAACACTGTAAAAAAAACACAAACACTGCCTTGATTTTTTATGGTGTGTTTTCACCAGCTCGACTTGCCTCACCTCTGCACGGTTAAGTTGTGGTTAAATTTCCACAAGGATAGTACCAGTGACGTGCAGTGAGGTTCATGACTGGGGAGGCACTGATTCCTCTGGAGTCGGATGTACAAATTAATATAAACCCAAAATAGAAGCCTATATTTAAATTTTGACCTTAACTGAAACATTTAGTTGTTTTTAAAAGCTTTTAATTATGCTTTAATCAATTCCATACTGTTCAACAATATGTTTATATAATATATAAACTGGTTTGTGACTGGATCAAGATGGTATAGGTAGATAAAGAGGATGACCATATGGAGTTTGATGACTGGACAGAGGACAGTGAGTTCAGCTCAGATTAAGAAAGGAGAGTAAATCTTAAGGGAGCGAGGAATTCAAATTCATTCTAAAACTTTGGAAAGGAAGATGAGCATATCAGTTTAGGACCAAACGGGAAATAAAAAAGGAGGTAAGGGAAGTGGAAATGGTTAAGATCGATGATAACCTGTAAGACAGAAGAACACAAAAAATAAAGCTTTACATATTGAAGATATTTGCAAAAAAAATTCTGGAATTCAGGAGTCTACACTTCATGAAATAATCCAAATTTAGATGTTTGAGTTTTCTCAGAAGAATTTTGATTGAAGCGCTAATGGGGAAAATGATGGAGGAAGCACAAAATATGATAAAGTAATTTGAATTAAAATTGGAGACCATTTTGTAATTCATTTGGAAGGGAGATCATGATAGACGATATCTAAGGGAATGGAGAATGGAATTGGCTTTTCTTTGTTTGCCGGGGAGAAGAGGGGACAGAACGTGGAATTTAATGAAAATTGAGGGACATATATTAATCACATCAGTTAAATCAGTTTTAGATTATGGCTGTGTGGTGTAAGGATCTGCAGCAAGCACATCCCAAAAAAATAAAGAGAGAGAAATTACAATATGAGGCTTTGATAATATGCATAATTTCAACATTAGCCCAAATAAACAACAAACACTATCAACAATACCTCCATGGATACTTCAAGATTCCACAGTAACCAAAGAATGCTGAGTTATAATCCATATGCAATACACAAACTTAAATCAACATTTAACATAGTTACAATCAGGTGCATCAAAAAAGTATCCAAAAAAGTAGAGTTTTTGTACCAGAGTTTATCGCATGTTATGTCAGTTTCTTAAAACAACAAAGCTGATTGAGAGGATGTAGATTAATATTTAGGTTTATAAAATAAAAGTAAGTAGATGAAGAAGGGGGATGAGGCAGCAGTTTGGTATTGCAGTTCCTCTACTATCCAGCAGATAGAGAACGCTCACCGGGGATCCGGCGCTCTTGTCGGCCGTCGTTGACTGTTTACATCCGACAGGAAGTCTCACACAGACAGCTTTGTGATTTTTTTTTTCTCTCCCACTAGCTTCGCGTTTTCTTCATTTTTAACATAGTAACAAAACACTTCTGCCACTTTTAACCGACTGTAATTCACGGGGATGGAGGAATACCAAAACGGCAACGAGGTTTGTACTCGAATCGCTCTATTTGTTATTATTTTTCATTTATCGGGGTGGCGATAGCCACTCCCTCACACTAATGTTAACCTATGCTATTATGCCACCAGACTCGTACTTTCTATTACTATATTACTAATTTATAGTATTTCTATATATACTAGCACAGAAGGTGCTTATCTTAGTATTATGTTTTTGTTAACTAACGTTAATATCCTGCATTAATCCTACACGGCTTTGACGCTGAGCTGCGTCTGTGTTAATGTCTATCAATAACTCATAACAGTTTAAAGCTATTATGTGTATATACTCAGTCTTGTGTAAAGTATTTAAAAGGGATACTTGAGTAAACGTACAAGTATCTTACCAGAAAATGACTTTGCTAGAAGTCGAAATCACTTTTTATAATGTTACTGAAGTAAAAGTCTTGTAGTATAAGACGTTTATTCTACTTAAGTATCAAAAGTAATTTTCTGATATAAAATGTACTAGAATGTTAGAAGTGAAAGTATTAAAAAAAGTGGATAAAATGTATCGGCTTAAAATTAAAAGTTGCTAAAGTAAAGTGTAATTTTGTACAGTAAGGAAATGTTTTTACTTTGTTACATTACAGCACTCTATTTACTGCAAATATCTTTAATTTTTTTTGTCTAAATAAACATTTCAGGTATACACAATTCTTTCTGAGATGTCACTTTGCCCATTAATTTGTTATTACAGATGTCTTTCATTTGATTGTAGATGTAGATGTAGATTGATCTTCACAGCTGAATTATGACTATCCACAATACAAATAATTACAATTTAATAATGACTAGTCATAATTCCAGGGGAATTGAAGGTATTGAGTATGAATTTGTAGATTAATTAAAATGGAATTTATAGATCGTCATGATTAATTTGTACAATTTACTGAAAGATATTGCTAATGAGAAACCATTATCTATTTGTAAACTCAAGGAACTTCTATGTGTCTGTTCATTGCATAACTGTCCAACACTTGACTTGATGGGCTTCAAACTTAGCAGGTGACTGAATGACAGGTGCACATGGGAAGAACGTTAATGTGGATATCTGAAATGTTATTTGGACTAGGAAGAAATTGAATTGACCATGTGAAATATATTTGTATGCAAACTAGCTAATAAGCTTGCCACACTGTTTTGTGTACGTGTGTGTGTGTGTGATATTTTTATAAAATGGTGCACTAACTCATAATATGTGATTTTCTTTTTTAGGGCTCCTTCAACTCAGAAGAGGCTGAAAATGTTGTCAAAGAGGTAATGTTGAACCATGGAGAACACATTTTTCCACTGTTGGACCATACTAACTACTTCCTAATCTTTATAAAAAGAGTCAAATATTTAGAAGTGTTACCTCTCAATTTCTCTCATATTTTTAAAGATATTACTTTGATGTTATACTTTAATATTACATTTTCCATTGTGCCTTGTTTCGTCATTTTCCAGTGGGTCACATTTAGGAGCACACACTGCACCTTTAAGCAGTGTTCCCAAGGGTCCTTGAAATCTTTGAAAGTTTTTGAAAACTGCCCTAAATAGACCTAGTTCATTGAAAGTGCTTGCATTTTGTGTAAGAAAGAAGTTTCCGACACCACCGACTGTTTCATGCACCCTGCGTTGTGTGATGTGTGTAGACTAGGCCTACGCACCACAAACGTCATAATTACGAGTCATAATTACTTGCGGTATTGACTACATTTCACTTGTGTTGCCGTGTTCAGGTTTTTTTTTATCAGTGATGTCCTTTGAAGTCCAGGACAGTGTTTGCTCTGTATTCTAACGTCCTCAGGGTTGAACAGCAGCATCTCGAGTGACTTCCACATGACTGTAAACCTCTGCAACACTGTGTTTGTGTGTTTGCCTCAGTGCATCGAGAACATTGTTGGTGCTGAAGACTACAGTCAGACTCAGGTGAACAAATGGACTGCTGGTATTGTGGAGCGCTGCCTCACACAGTTGGTCAAACAGGGGAAACCATACAAGTACATTGGTATGAATGAATTTGATCTTGTTTTAATAGTTTATTATTGTGCTCAAATATGCCAAGAATATGTTATTGGTAGTTTGTGGAGCTACTATCATCTGTTAAATTCAACCTTTATTTGTTCTTGTGGCTCAGAAACACACTTACAGAACACTAAATGTGATAAGAAATTATCTATGTCCTTGTCTGTCTGTATAGTGACGTGCGCTGTGATGCAGAAAACAGGAGCAGGACTTCACACGGCCAACTCCTGTTACTGGGACACCACCATGGACGGTAAAGAAGAATTTGTTTGCTTGATAGAGATTTCCACGCACGTCGGCAAACTATGGCCATGGCATCCCAGAGAGGATGTCATTCTTCTTTATTTGCATCATAGGCACACACTTTAAAACCCAAAATACATGCTTGGGCTGGTTTATCCATTCAGACTGCTGTAGAATCATACTGGTGCAAGATGGTGGCTTCCATAAACCAAAGTATCTAAGATAACCAAAATATATATTTTTTTATATATATATATACATAAACAGACTTATTTAAAATTTTCTGCCAATAAACCTTAAATATTACACACTGGTTCGTTAAAGAAATTGGTCACGTTATTATTCCATGTCCTCTGCAAAATATGTTTGACTGTGTCGGTGTTGTTAATGTTTTGTTGCCCACCACCTACCAACAACGTCTTAATTTGCTTGAAAACAACTGGATTAAGTTAAATAAATCATTGCACATCATATTTGAACTGCTCCTTCTTGGACCTGTTACAAAGATCAGTTTCTAAAAAAATCACCTCTCTTGATATTTGTGTCTTTTTTAGGGAGCTGTACAGTGAGATGGGAAAACCGCACCATGTACTGTGTGGTCAGTGTGTTTGCCGTCGCTGTCGTATAGGACACATACACACAAAAGAACACACCGATGACCAAAACAGCCACCAACACCTGAAGAAGAATGCAGTGTGTCCCTGTGAACAGCAGGGGGCCACCAAGTGCCACATCCAAACAGCGCTGTGTCGACCTGAAGAACAGAGACAAAACCCCCTGGATTTTCTTCAGATCTTTCAGCCCTCAGATCCAATGAATATCTAATCAATGTATTTATATTCTCACATCACTGCATTGGAATCTCTATTTATTACAGAAGGCTGTCATTATGCAGCAGCAGCAGCTGTGTGCAACACATTTACTTTGTTCCCTGTTTTCTGTTCCAAACATTGTGTCAGAGAAAGATTAAGCACTTTTGAGGAGCTGATTGCTGCAAGAAATAAACGATTGATTGATAGATGAGAAACCATAATTTCTTATGTACAAATAAAGGCAGATAAACAGTCAATGCAACTATTTTATCTTGTTCTTGAGACATTTAATGATTTTTGGTCATTTTGTGGATCTGAGAATTTGCACTAAGGTGTTTCAGGATGTTTTAAATACCTCATTCACATTATGTAGTTTTTACCAACAGTAGAAATGTTCCAAATAGAAAAGACTCTGTGTTAAGTGAAGCCAAATCATGACATAACATTAAAATAACTCTGTATGGCTCCTGGTATGTACTTGTTATGCCCGTAATATATCAATACTAAGTCAAGCCAATTCCCGTTTTTTTTTATGTGCTGTCCCTCACTGCCATGGTCATACAACTCAACAAAAAAACAAACAAAATTGCAACATATAGGAACTTGAGACATGCAGTATACATTTCAAACATCTCTAAGCAATATGCGAAATTACCAAATTTCAACTGATTCTGATATGGCAAGTTGTCTTACTGACAAGGAAATTAGTCATTAAATATGTCACATTCTGGCCTCAAGTCAGGAGGAAAAAAGGTGCCACTTAAACTTAAAGGATCTTATTGCAATAATACTGAATGATCTCCACTCTTTCAGACTCTCACAGTACACCTCCCAGGGCTGTAATTGGCAGCTTTTCAAAGGAGTGGTGAATGAAGGAGTCATTGGTGGCAGTTAAATGTAATTCCCAGTACAATTTCTGTCTTTTATCATCCACTTCCTCAGTTGTCATTCTTTGGCAGTGACCAGGTCTCCTGGGTTTTTGCTTTTTTGTCTCCCTGCAGGCTTCATACGACGCCCGAGTCCAGAGGCCATTCCCCCGCTGTGACGTGGATGTTGGCATTGACGTTGTCCTCCTCAGGGTCAGAGGTCAGGGTGAAGAGCCTGCATGGACACAGAGGGATACTGAATGAAGATGTACCGATTCACCTCCATACTGAAGTGGTTTTCTTTCCATCTACAACTCCCGAGTCTTGGAGGTGAGGCATCAGCACCTGTACAACCAGGTATGTTTTGGGATTTTTATTATCCGATCCAGTGATTTTGACCAGTTTGACCAGATTCCCATCCTTAATTTTTTATCAATTCGATTGTCTGTGCAATATTTAGACAAATACTCTTCACGTCCTCCATCTTCAATGTGGCACCATGTAGGTGTAAGGCCAAATTCCATAAATAATCCCTTTACAACAACAAACATCAAAGAAATTGTTAAATTTCAGAAGCTTCAGCCACATATAACTGGCATTTTTGCTTGATTAATTATTTATAAATACACAGTCCAGTTTGAATCCTTCTAATTTTGCTGCCGTTAACTTGGTATAGAAGCTTATCTGACAAGCTTTTATGACAGAAGTTGTATTCTTTATTATTTTCCTTTCAAAAATGTGATAAAAATTCAGAACGTACATAATTTTAATCAGTTTTATCTAGGTTTTAAAAAGGCCAACGATGCCTTAGCATTAGTGCTTTCCAACATCAACTCAGGATTATAGTCAATCTGATCATCCTTTGGGATTTAACCATGTAGATAATGTGACACCCATTGAGGTTAAAAAATTAAAATGGTGTTTTACCCCTTTGCCTGCAAGGCTGCTGGTGAGCAAGGCATTACTCTCTGTCAGTCTGGATCGCGGTGACATCGAGAACCAAGACCTAGAATTTTGTTTACTTTATTTGTGTTTAAAGAAATAGATGCTCGTTAAGAGTAGAACAACAGATTAAAGGGGCCTTCCTGTATGGAGTTTGCATGTCGTCCCCGGGTGTGTGCGTGGGTTTTCTCTGGGTTCTTCAGTTTCCTCCCACAGTCCAAAGACATTCTATCTGGGTTCAAATTCAGTTGTTCTGAGTAACAGTTATGAGTAATTCAAGATAAATACAAAAACATGAACAATAACACAGGAAATGAAAATAATCAACAAGAACAAGAACCAAGATCTGTGGCAAAATCTGATCAGTGAATTGTAATGAATTCATTTAATTGTCGGTTTGTGTGTGTTTGTGAGAGAGAGAGATAGCTAGATAGAGCGATAGCACTGGACTCATTCTGTCACATCTCATGTTTGTCACTCTGCCATTAAAATTGAATAATGCATTTTCTCATGTTCACTCACTCACTCACAGACACACCCCTGTGCCTTAGTTATATCTTTGGATACGCTGTGGATGCTGAGTTGTTGCCATAGTTTTATAAAGCTCTCTCTCTCTCTCTCTCTCTCTCTCTGACTGTAAGCTATAGGACAGCGTTTTCACACACACACATTTTCTTGTGATTAAATGTATTGCTGTTACGTTAAGAGTTGTAGGAATCATGTTAGGAGTCATAACATCATATCTACAGTCATTTTAGTGTGCCATTGATAATTACAGTGTAGAATGTTGTTATCAACTGTTATTGCTAACAGTGGCTAGCTAGCTAACTAACCCGTTCAACTCTGGCGTGACATCACTCTCTGTTCTGACTTCCAATGTAAGTGGAACACACAGTTAGCGCAACCGACTTCACATGCAAATGTTAATTGCATAATTAAATTTTCTACTTAGAGTCTTGTAGGAGCCATATATTAATTTGTATTTTCTGGGTTTATTCCTCCTGAACACCAGGGGGCATAATGGTGAAGTCCGAGGCTGGCCAGAACATGTCACTGATCACAGGTGTTGCTATTTTTGTGGAAGCAAACCGTTTTTGACCGACATGTGTGGGATTTTATCGTTTAAAGACTGTATGAATAACTTATTGGAAGTGACGTGGAAGTGTGGACGGTACACAAATAAATGCAATTTGAGTTCAAGTATAAGAAAGTATCAGTTTCTCCGAATTACACATCTGAACAATTTAGCGATCAGTAGCGGTTGAAAATGGGACAGCCACAGTTATTTAAGTCTTCAAAAATGTGACATTTACTACTTTAAGTAGTGTGGGAGCAGACCCATGAAGCACTTTGTAGGCTAGCATCAGTGATTTGAATTTGATGCGGGGCAGCTAAGGGTAGCCAGTGGAGCTCAATGAACAGAAAGGCTGTTTTATATTACAGGGTTCCTGTTTTAGTATTTCCATATGATAATTCAAGATCAGTTGTGGAATAAATGTAAATTGCATTGTAGTGGATAGGTGTTGTACAACTTAATAATCATTGACAAGTACCTAGCATGTGCTTCCCAATCATTCTAGATTCTGGACTAACTCGCCTCATAGTTCAAAAGGGAAGATCAGAATGTCTCTGTTGTTGTTGACCATCCCCGAACTTCTTCACTCTCGCACGCAGTACCCTTCTGAATGTAGGTTGGTGATCTCCAATTGGTCCATTGATAAGGCACTATGCGGTCAACTAAGGGCGCAGGCGAAGGAGACGAAGCCAGGATGTCCTGGTACAGACCTTTAAGGACCATTAAGGGCAGTAGCTGCAGAATAAAATCAAAAGTATAGGCTTATTCTATACATATTCATAACAACATTCTGTGTCTGCAATGACATTTAACTAAAAACCAACTCATCACAAATGTATATATTCTGCATTTAAATAATTTACATTCATGTCTATCGCTGCTAAATCATTGACCCCATGTATTCATGAGGTAATGACTCTCTTTGCACAGGGATAATGAAAAGTACCTTGTCTGAAATGATAAAAGTTTGGATTAGAGTATTTACAGCATATGTGAAGGTTAGACACTCACATGGTGTGCAATGTAGACAAAAGGTCTCTGATTTTTTTTTTCTCCTAATCTGGGCTAAAGGGATTAGATTAAATCTGTTGCATGGTGACTGTGACACAACTGCCGACCCTTTTATGAATACATAATCAAAGTGTTCTCTCATTCTGCAGTTTCTCCCGTCTTAGCAGTTTGTTTCCCTGACTCTCACAACATATTTTTTCCCTTAATATTTAAATGTAAAACAGTGTATTCTGCATGTAAAATCAAATTAAAGTTTTAATGAAAAACTAAGGTGAACCGGATTTCCTGAAACATTTAATAACTAAAGTCACTGCCCAAAGCAGACAAGAGATCATTTTTAATATTTTCATTTAATATACTTTTTAAACCCTCCAAGACTTTTTATCCTCCCAGGAAACTGAAGTCAATCCTGTTTATTTTTTAGCAATGTCTGGACAAAGTGATACACTAAAAACAGTCTGGACTAAAAACGTAGTGGAAATACCATGCCATTCAACAGTAAGGATTACCTGCATTCCTTTGTCTTATACAGTAAATTGAGTTTCAGACTCAAGTGATCTGACGCCATAAGCTTTTGGACTTTGGGACACTTGACATTTAAAACACGAATGAGGAAAAATAATGTCAGAGTTTACTCTGCGTTCCTTGAATATGCGTCTGCAGAGGCACAGAGATTCAACGTTAGCTTGCACAATATTATAAAGTCAATACGTCGTGTATTTATGTCTAATTTCAGTGTCACACAATCTTACATCAGCTTATTGTTGTTTTTTTCAAAACACTGATTGTGTTTGTAGATAGTTGCTGTATGATTTTAAAATTAAAATAAAGAATGTTTACATACTGTAAAGTTCTATATCTTAAAGGGATAATTCAGTTTAGGCTCAATTTTTTCTCGTGTGCATCCCACACCAAAGAAAACCAGTATTTTTACATGAAGCTAAACTGGAGTTATTGATCCACTGTTGCCTCCATCTGTAAGTTCAACTGTGTTATTTTGTATATTTGAAATCCTTCATTATGACGTATGTAAGTGACACAAACTTATCAAGCAAGGCAGCAGTAGACCCGAGGCTGCTGTGTCTATGTGAGCTAAAACCTGTGATGTTCTCTATGGGCTTTGGTTAATAGGTTTAATTGGGGTTTGTGTTTGTAAATATTGGATCATTGTGCAGTACATTTTGATTTTAGATGTCTCTTTCTGCTCTATGAATCTAAACGCTTTATCTGCATGTTAACCATCCCAATGGTTAACATGCAGTGGTGCTACAAAGTGCTTGAATAATAGATGAACTCCCTCCCACAGAACAGGGCTTGATCATAATATCTGTGTGTGTGTGTGTGTGTGTGTGTGTGCACTCATGTCTTTCTATGGCTGTGAGGACAAAACCGAAGCAAATTAACTCCTTAATTCCAGCTGACATGATTTGATTGACATTTACACCTGTGCTTGAATATTTGCATGAACAGGATTTATTTGCCTGTACATCACTAAATTAAAAATGTGTCCTCAACTTCCTGATTTAGTCCCTATGCTGTGGGTTCCACAGCTCTCCCACACCAAAGCCCATTGAGAAAATCTGTGTTTTTAGCTCATGGAGACACAGCTGTTGGTCATTTGGTCAGTTTGAGTGATTTAGGTACAGTATAATTTAAGGACGGATGTCAAAGACTGAAATTACAACATAACATACTTGAATGTACAGATGGAGGCAGCATTGGTGCAACAACTCCTGTGTGCCTTGATGTTAAAATAACAGATTTTCTATGGACTTCGGCGCAAACATGTCAGGAAATTACATTTAACGACTTTCCCTGTTGGCAAAAGTCAGTGTTGCTGGTGTATGAATACCTCACAGAACCTCATTTCAAAAAACCTGACCTAAGTTCGATTACTGTTATCATGTCAGAGTCCAGTTCCAGGAAACAGTTTAACCACTTAACAGAAAACATTCACTGCATGTTTAACATGCATACTGTCACTGCTTCCTTGGATCTGGATGAATCATTCAGAAGAGGACGCTCTCTGGCTAATTTGAGTCATGCTCCTTTGCTCTCGGGGCTATGAAGCAGTCATGCTGTTCTCATTGGTGAAAATGTCAGTGGTGAGGCAGTCAACAAACACGGCGACACACTCTTGAATCATCCATCTGCTGGATAATCTGATTATCTTTGCCTCCATGAAGCAAAGTAACACAGTTTTTTCTGATATGATTATTTCCCACAGTGTATAAGAGTGACATAGAGGGCCTCAAGCAGTAACAAATATTTAGTTTGTTCTGCTTTTTAAAAAAAAGGATCATCCCATGAGTGTATTTTTCTTTTGAACTTATCTTTTATTTAGTTTAGTTTTAGTGCATTATAATATAACTTTATTTTACATTTACAGCTGTACATAGTAGTATGGTAAGGAAACAGACAGACAGAGAAACAACAACAAACAAACCAACGTATAATAGCTTGAACACGAGTACAGGTGCAGTTTCATTATTTTATTTATTATTAAGTCTCCACATTGTTTGTTTGTTAGTCTCTGTCCTCTGTCCCATTTCAAGGGAACAGGTGCATGATCAGAGATGGTGATAGGCAATATTTCAATGTTAACAATTCTATGAAAGGCTGTCTTTAGGAGTAAAGAGAAAAAATCTATCCTAAAATAGGATGTATGTCTGAATAGGAAGTGCTTCTTGGAAACTTACTTCTCCGTACATCCACAAGGCCTGCTTCTACAGATTGATATTTAAGCATTCTGCTCATGTTAGACAAGGAACCTTTAAATATCACATTAAACAATGTCCTAATAAATTTAGGTTCATCTCCATACACATTCACAAGGGATATTTCTACACCATCAATTAATCCGTTAAACCAAAAGCTGATTGGCTGATTTTGATGATGGAAAATCTGCATGTGCAAGAAAAAGACTGCAAAAAGAACATTTGATAATATTCACAATGCCACAATGTTTTAATAAAAATGTGATATGGATTAGTTCATTAATTTAAATGTTATAATTAATTAATTAGTTTGAAGTGTGGTATTTAATTTCTCAGTTGAAATGTAATATTTGTTTTTCACATAAATTGTATACGTACTTACGACAGAGTATTAGGGCCAAACAACAAAGAAAAAAGTAGAATCTTTTGAGAATAAAGTCCTAATATTACGAGAATAAAACGTTTAATTTGTAATATAATGACTTCTTAAAATTTGGACTTTATTTTTGTAATATTAGGACTTTATTCTCGTAATATTACACCTTCAGTCTTGTAATATTATGACTTTGTTCTCATAATATTGTAACTTTTTTCTCGTAATATTATGACTTTTTTCTCATATTATAACTTTTTAATATTATGACTTTATTCTCGAAAGATTCAATTTCTTTTCTCTTCTGTTTGGCCCTAATTCATCCATCGTACTGTATGGATGCTTAAAATGTACAGTATATTTTCTGTCTTAGTATTTGTCTAAAGAAGAAAAATTCCCTGACTGCACATGTGGGCGTGGTTTCACCTCAGAGGGGGAGGAGTCCTGGTGCTCCAGATGGCGCTTGGGATCAGGTGGAGAGAGAAATCCGCCCAGCCTAGAGAGGAGAGGCTGCTGAGCTCCACATACAGGGGTCAGTGAACGCAACACCAGGCAGCTCATCACCGACGCCGACTCTTCCACTGGGATTTCACCGGACTAACCCGCCGACTGCTGGCTGGTCCCGGTCCAAGCTGCAGCTGTGGATCTGTGACGTGAAATCACTCTGCAGAAGAATCTGAAGCTACGGATTAATTCACTTAAGAGGTAAGATTAAGCTGCACGTGCACGGAGCGCCCGTGCACAGGTGCGCCTCATTAACGTAATTAAGTTCTTTAATTAGTTTTTAATTGGGAACAAAGATGCATTCAACAGGAGTTTTTGTACTTCTCAACACATTCAAACATATATATGTGTGTGTGTGTGTGTGTGTTTTAGATTATATTTGGTCACAGGTCATGAACAAAATAAGCAAAACAGACAAATAATATGAACAATATTATGGAAGTATGTGAAAAAGTATTAAACATTAAGTTAAAAATAAAGTTTAACACAGAATAACAGTTTGTGTTGCACAAAATCTGACAGACCTCATTGAGTAACAGGTGAATTACTGTATATTTGATATTTTTGTTGGTGGTACAGTATGTGGTGTGGTGTTAGTGGGAATGAAGGATGTGAGAGTTCATTCCCACAGTGTTGGGTATAGGGTGAGAGGTGTTGTCCATGATGGATCTGACCTCTGCTTCGTCATAGTTAAGTCCAGAGGACAGTCCTGGATTGGGCTGGTTCTTCTGAGCAGCAGACCACAGCGTAGATGCCACCATACACGTTGGGTTTTGTAATAAATCATAAAATATAAGTTTTGATAAACGGCTAAATCAATACCTCCCTAAAATACTTTGACCACATAATAAACAAGTCATTTTTCCACTTATGAGTGTGTTTAAACATTATATCAATTAAAATTAATTGATTTAACCATAGAGTAGCTTGAGAAAGCCAGTGAGTCCCAAAGACTGCGTCGGGACCCACATATGGGTCCCTAGTCTTTCAGTAAAGATTTATATTAAGATTTTGAGTGCACATTAATAAAAATGCATAAAAAGAAGATGTAATTAATTTACCAAACAATGAGTTTACCAAATGTGCCAAAACTGACATTGGGTTGTTACTTTATGCACACATTTGCTCTTGACTGTGATTTTCATCTTTAAAAAGTATAGGAAATATAGAAAACTGGGGAAAAACCGCTGTAGAACATAAAGTTTGTCTAATATACCATCATATTATCACCAAAGGAAACTAGCAGTTAAAGTTTGGTTTACTTCTGACCTGTAGTTTAATTTTTGATTATTGACATTTGATAGTTTCTGGTCTCAAGCAGTCAGTGATTTCAACTCATGTCTTTAATAAACTTGGTGTAAGAGGCCGTTTTCACAGCAGATATTCCTCAGCAGGACAAACATGGTTTTTACCAATAACATTAATTTAGAGATGTACAATATTGGAGCACTCCTGATATAATGGTATATCAGTTATCGGCAAAAGGCTAAAGGTAGATTACACTAAATACTCTAGAAGCATTTTTTTATGGTTTTGTAAAAAGAGATAAGAGAAAAAATGACTCATGGACAAATGACTTAAACTGGAAACATGTATTTCTCATTATAAGTGTATTTTTAACCTTGGGGCAAAACGTGAACAGCCATAATTACTTGACAATATGCTGCAGTCCTTATGTTTGGTTAATGGAAAACAAATTGGAAAAGTAGCCAGTTGAGCGCTGGCGAAAGCGGCTGTTTGTCACTTGTAGTGCTGAGAGTGCCCGGAAACTGTAATGACTTTCTACAGCTAATTATACTCCACTGATTGACTTGTAAATGTAGATTGGTTTATTGCGTTAACATTCACACTGACTCATCTATTCAGTGAACATAAAACTAGAATCTTTCAAAAAAAAAAAAGAGAAAGATGTCACCTAAGTAGTTTTTCAGGAGAATTACTCTAAAGCTATTTTGTGCAGGGTCCGGACAAAC